>NC_087185.1:6417500-6462500 GCF_035594125.1 Scylla paramamosain
TTAATGTGGTGGATTTACGGCAAAGTGTCACACTGAAATATCCAACACTTTGAAAATATTACATTCTTTAATCACCACTTTCATCAATTACTTATGAGATATTTTCATTGGACTGTAGTTGATGTTATTTCAAGCGTGTTTTCATGATTCCACTGACAGCTTAAGAAGGATTCTGCCTCATTATTACAAACAGAATCATGAGAACGAGACTAATCATCCCTGTGGCCTTTGAAAATTCTCTCTCTCTCTCTCTCTCTCTCTCTCTCTCTCTCTCTCTCTCTCTCTCTCTCTCTCTCTCTCTCTCTCTCTTTCTTTCTTTCTTTCTTTCTTTCTTTCTTTCTTTCTTTCTCTCTCTCTCTCTCTCTCTCTCTCTCTCTCTCTCTCTCTCTCTCTCTCTCTCTCTCTCTCTCTCTCTCTTTCTCTCTCTCTCTCTCTCTTTCTTCTCTCTCTCTCTCTCTCTCTCTCTCTCTCTCTCTCTCTCTCTCTCTCTCTCTCTCTCTCTCTCTCTCTCTCTCTCTCTCTCTCTCTCTCTCTCTCTCTCTCTCTCTCTCTCTGTTACTCAGGAGGGCACAGCAGGGAAAGAGGGCACGAAGGGGAGCTGAGGGTGATGTGGAGGGAAGTGGAGGGATGTGGAGGGATGTGGAGGGGAGGGAAAAGAGGCATCACGCTGAGGGAGAAAAAGAGTCCGGCTGTGGAGAGAGATCGAAGGCCTGTCTTAGCTTATCACGAGAGTTAATTGCTTGTGTAGATGTGTGGCGGTGGGGAGGGTTGAGAGAGAGAGAGAGAGAGAGAGAGAGAGAGAGAGAGAGAGAGAGAGAGAGAGAGAGAGAGAGAGAGAGAGAGAGAGAGAGAGAGAGAGAGAGAGGCCAAGGGGGGATAGTACAAAGGCTAAAGGGAGGGAAAAATGAAGAAAAATTCCTATGGGGGAGAGGAGTAAAAAATGAAGGGAGAAGTAGAAGAGAGGGGAAAAAGGGAGAAAAAATGCCAGATCTAAATTAAGGATGGCCACTTCCACGCCGTGTCCGCCCATCACCCGCCTGCCTTTGCCGCTTACCACTTGTTCTGTGTGCACTTGTAAAGGACCACCACTTATCTGGTATTGTTTTTGTTTTAATGATTTATATTTTTTGGGTTTAAAATTTTTCTACACTATTTTGGTTTTTCGATGGAGCTCTACTTATTTTTTTCTGTTGTTGTTGTTGTTGTTGTTGTTGCTGTTGTTGTTGTTGTTGTTGTTGTTGTTGTTGTTGTTTTGTTTGCGTTCCTCATCATAGTCATAATTCTTCTTCTTCTTCTTCTTCTTCTTCTTCTTCTTCTTCTTCTTCTTCTTCTTCTTCTTCTTCTTCTTCTTCTTCTTCTTCTTCTTCTTCTTCTTCTTCTTCTTCTTCTTCTTCTTCTTCTTCTTCTTCTTCTTCTTCTTCTTCTTCTTCTTCTTCTTCTTCTTCTTCTTCTTCTTCTTCTTCTTCTTCTTCTTCTTCTTCTTCTTCTTCTTCTTCTTCTTCTTCTTCTTCTTCTTCTTCTTCTTCTTCTTCTTCTTCTTCTTCTTCTTCTTCTTCTTCTTCTTCTTCTTCTTCTTCTTCTTCTTCTTCTTCTTCTTCTTCTTCTTCTTCTTCTTCTTCTTCTTCTTCTTCTTCTTCTTCTACGTCTCCGTTTTTTCTTGTGCTTGTTCTTCTTTGTCGTCTTGTTTTCTTTTCTTCTTGTTCTTGTTCTTCTTGTTCCTCCTCCTCCTCCTCCTCCTCCTTCTCCTTTTTCTCCTTTTCTTTTTCTTTTCCTCCTCCTTTCGATTCCCAGGTATCAAAACAAAAGCGATCCTCAGGTAGACGCCAATTACTTGTCATTTTTCCACCTGCCTTAAGCGCCTTTCTTTAATCCTGCCACATTAGAAGGTTTATGAAGCATTATTATAGTTATTTATCTCCCTTCTTTTGACAGTTATCTGCTCTGCTTCTAGATATGGTTAGGTTTCTGTTTCCCTCGTATTTCATCTAGTTATCATTTATTTCCGTGCATATCTTTCCCCTTTTCCTCATTCTTGCTCTGCGTTTCTTCATTTTCTCCTCTTTTGCTGTGTTCTTTATCTCTCTTTTCCTTTTTTTCCCTCCTTTACCTGGTTTCCCTTTCTCATTAATTTCTGTTGTTTACGTCTTCTCGTCATTTTCTCTTCTTCTTTCTTTCTTTCCTTTCTCCTCTTCTCCTTTGTTCATTCTTCACTAATCATTCCGTTCTGTATGTTAATTTCTTCCTTTTTTTCCTTCTTTCCTAGTTATCTTTGTTTTCTTTTACTCCTTTTTAATTTTCCTTATTCTTTTCCTCTTTTCCCATCAGTTTTCCGTTTGTCTTCTACAGTTACTCTTTAACAATCCCCATTCTTCCTTATTCTTATTTTCCTGTTACCTTATTTCTTCTTTCATTCTTTCCTCTTCTTTATCAAGTCTATTTTTCCCCATCTCCACTTTGTTATATCTTGTTTTATCTTGTCTTTCATCTACCATCTTCTCCTTTCTTCCTTTTCTTATCCTCTTTTTCTCCTCTTCCCTCCTTCGCTGTGGGCGGTCTCTCTTTCTCCCCATGTTGCTGTCACCATCATGTGGGAAATGGCTTGTTTCCTCTCCCCTCTCCCCCTCCTCCCCTCTCTTCCTCTCTCTTTCCCTCCCCCTATACCCCTCTTTCTCTCCCTGTCTCCCTCCCTCCCTCCCCTTCTCATTTTCCGTGTCTCTCTCTCTCTCTCTCTCTCTCTCTCTCTCTCTCTCTCTCTCTCTCTCTCTCTCTCTCTCTCTCTCTCTCTCTCTCTAACCACAGCTCATCTATTATTTTTCTCTCCTCTCTTCTTTTATCTTTTTTTTCATTTTTCCTCTGTTTATTCCTTATTTTGCTTTGTATTTTTCGTTCTCCTAATATGTTAATAGGAATGTGGACGAAGGAGAATATTATTAAAGATTCTCTCTCTCTCTCTCTCTCTCTCTCTCTCTCTCTCTCTCTCTCTCTCTCTCTCTCTCTCTCTCTCTCTCTCTCTCTCTCTCTCTCTCTCTCTTTTGATTTTTCTACTTTACTCTCCCTCTCTCCACTTACTCTTTTGCTCATTTCTTTCTTTATTCTACCATTGTTTTCCATTTTTCTTTTCTTTCTCCCTCAATTTTTCTTTTTTATCTCGATATTTATTTTTTCTTCATTTTCTTTATCTTTCATTGTTCATTTTCTATTAATTTTGATGACGAGAGACTTCATTATTTTCTTGTTCTCTATTCTGTCTTTTATCACTTCTCTATCATTCCCCTATTCGTATGTTCTCCATTTTTTTTTCCATCGTTCGTTTTTTCTCGTAAAGTTTCTCGTGCTTGGAGGTTTTCTTTCTATTTCTTTACGTTTCTTTACGGTTCCTTTGTTTTATTCTTCTTCCTCTTCCCGCCTTTCTTGCATCTCTCCTTCCCCCTTCCTTCATTATGATTTTTCTCTTTATGCCCGTCACTTGGCAGTCCCCTCTGTCTCATTTCTTATTTACCTCTCTCTCTCTCTCTCTCTCTCTCTCTCTCTCTCTCTCTCTCTCTCTCTCTCTCTCTCTCTCGTGTGTTTGTGTCTATGTAATCACTTGTTTTTTGTAAGTGTCTGGCCATAATTCTCTCTCTCTCTCTCTCTCTCTCTCTCTCTCTCTCTCTCTCTCTCTCTCTCTCTCTCTCTCTCTCTCTCTCTCTCTCTCTCTCTGGATGTGTGCGTGTGTATGTGCGCGTTTCTGTTTACATGCTCTCTCTCTCTCTCTCTCTCTCTCTCTCTCTCTCTCTCTCTCTCTCTCTCTCTCTCTCTCTCTCTCTCCTCCTTCAGAGCCATCGGGTCCGGTACCGGTAGATTACGCGCGAATCTAATTAGCTGGTTCCCTCAGTCATGAAACGAGAGCAAGTTTCGGCTGGTGTTTTTCCTCTCTATTTTCGTCGTAGTTTGATTAAGTTTTAATTAAAGTTATCGTCGTCGGTCAGTCAAAGGGGCGGGCAGCGTTCCGTAAAACAAGGGCCTTGGTGTGGATAATAGGCCGCATATTAAAATGGATTTTTCGAGCCCACGGAAATGATTTAGTGACTACAAATCTTCCTTCTCTCTCCCTCTCCCTTTCTCTCTCTCTCCCTTTCTCTCTCCCTTTCTCTCCCTTTTCTCGTTATCTGTATGGCACTCTCCCTGCGCTTTCCTTCCCCTCCTCCCTTTCACTTCTCTTTTCTCCCTCGTATTTCTATCCTGCTTTCTCTCTCTCTCTCTCTCTCTCTCTCTCTCTCTCTCTCTCTCTAGCTGTCTTAACGAACACTTTCTCCTCCCTCCTGCTCCTCCTCCTTCTCGGAACTAGTGAATTAGCGCATTATGGCACCTCTGATTATCGTAATATTCAAGTAGGATTCTAATGACTGGATATTGGCCGGCAGACGGAGGAGGGCTTGCGTTATTGTGCTGCCAACTTACTTAATGAGGGGGCACTGCGCGATGTTTACTGTACTCGTATGATAAGCTCCGACTGTGGCCCACTCTTGGTTTCCTTGACTGAGGTTGGGTATATCCTCCTCCTCCTCCTCCTCCTCCTCCTCCTCCTCCTCCTCCTCCACCTCCTTCTTGGTTCCTCCTCGTCTTCTTCCTCCTTTGTGTTCCTTTGTGTTCTTTGTGCTTGTTTTTCCCCCCTTTCTAGTTTTCCTCTTCTTCCTCCTTCTCTTCTTTCTCTTTTCTTCCTTGTTATTGTGTTCCTTTGTGTTTCTTTTATTTTGTTTATGCTTGTTTTTTCTCCCTTCTTATTTTACTCCTTTTCCTTTTCCTCCTCCTTCTCCTGCTTTTTATTCCCCCCTCATTTTCCTTCTTCTTTTTCTCCTTCTCCTTTTCCTCCTTCTCCCCTTCTTCTTCATCCTTCTCATTGTTATTGTATTCCTTTATGTTGCTTATATTTGTTTTTCCTCCTCCATGTTTTTCTCCTTGTCCTCATTCTCGTCTTTCTCCTTCTCCTCCTGTTCTTTTTTTCTTCCTCCTTGTGATTGTATTCCTTTGTGTTTATGTTCTATTTGCTTATTTTTCCTCATTCTCCTTGTATAACTCCCGTTCCTTCTCCTCCTCCTCTTTCTCTTCCAAGGCCAAGTCAAGCTCCTCGTGTGGTCGTCCTTCCCTTCACTGCGATTCAAGGGTCTTTAAATTGTACCTGAAGTTTGTGGTCTTGCTGCTCTTCCTCCCTCGCTACAATCACCTCTGATCCACCTTGTCATTTTGGGAATGAACTGTTTCGTAATGAAGGAAGCAGCTAAGGAGTCAAGAGGAATTTTGATGTGCATTTATCCTTTCATTCTAAGGGAGCATGTTCAAGTTTGCAGTGTATTTAATGAAGTGATGCAATGTTCTTGGTCTCACCGCGCGCTGTTTCATTATAGGCAGTTGTAAAGGTAAGTTAATCAGTGTTGTTTATATTGAGGCGTTGCAAAAGTCAGACCCGTTGAAAAATACTTAAAATCAAGATGGAATTGTGAAAACAAGTGTATCATTCCTACTCAACATACTAACATTTCCCGCTCAGCGTTACACAGCTAGAGAATTAAGATGAAATGCAGCAGAACACGCATGATTTATATTCGAAAAATTAATCACTCCCACCGAAACACGTCTAACTTTACATGACAAAGGAATAAACACAACACAACCTTCACACAGGCTGGCAGGGCGATGGCGGCGCCTCGTTCACACAACTCTTAAGTGCGTGGCGGCGTCGGTCAGCTCATTAATCCCAGCCGAGTATCAGACAGCCGGACAGACAAAGAGTTGGGTGATATATGTTTAGTGTGAGTGGCCGCGGAGGGGTCGCTGCTCGCCCGACACAGGCTAGTATTCAGAAACGCTTCGCTCTCTCGCCACGACTGTTTTCAGAGGCCACAGAGATGATTAGCAGGGTTCTCAAGAGTGTTTTCCCCGCTAATGATATAGAAATCTTGTTAATCTGTCAATATAACTGTAAAAAAGAAAAAAAAATAGAATTCTGTGTAACTTCAAATACAGCCTTTTGAGAGTAATGGAGGTGCACCGCAGTGATACGGGACTGAGACACAGGAGGGAGAGCAGCGGAGAGCGAGAACACATTCCATTTTCTTCCACTTCACGGCGGCAGGGACGGAGGAGTGGTGGCAGGGAGTGGGAATGAGGTTCTGCTTGTACTCCTCCTACAGTAATCAAAATTCGCTAATGAAATTCCTAGTTTTTATTGTGTTGGTGTTTGGCGAGTGCGTGTTTTCATTGTGGTGGTGGTAGTGGCGGTGGGAGTGGCGGTGGTGGTGGAGTAATGAACTAGGATGCTTCGTGGATGTTCTCTGAGTCGGGGGATGAAGTTGTTGTGGCTTCACGGGAAGGAATTCGAGCCGTAATGATGCCTCGAAGGAAGCTTAATCAAGGCAGCAACTTCTAAGGCAAATTAAGATGCATTAGGAACAGTTACGCGGCGCCGTCTTGTGGTGGTGTAGCCCGGGAGAATATTCACCGCCCTTCCTGCATCTCCAACTAGATTTCTTTGGGATAGACGGCTCAAAAACTCCCTGGATATTGCTGAGAGGGAGTAATCTTGCCCTGGAGGCCTTGAGTCAATCCAGGAGAGAGATGGAATGGGTTTTGCTCAAAGGTTTCAGCCTATTGCATATTGTCTTGTCGGGAGGAGTGAGTGAGTGGTCAGGTGTCTAAGTCTCGCTGTAAGGTAGACTGTGTGTGATACATATTCAGGAGCTTTTACCACCGGGACTTCAAATTAACACGGGAATAGAACAGAAGGGGAGCGTCCCAGCCACACCTGCGTCACGTAACTGATTAACTCCGGCTGCTGCTGATGTGTCTCTCATTTCATTGGAGTAACTTTATATTTTTACTGAGCAGAAATAAAACTACAGGTTATATTTTTCCTCATTCACTATAACCTTCTATATTTCTTCCTTCTTTCATTCCTTCCTTCCGTCACTCCTGTTATCGCATGTTATTCCTTCTTCTTTCGTGTCTCATCTTCTGGTGTTCCTTGGGTTACAACTTAAAGGCTTCTACTACTTGATCTCTCCTTTTGTTGTCACTGGAGCCTTTTGAAATTGTACTCAAGCTTATTTTTGCCAATTTTCGCCTATTCTATTAAGTTAGTGGGAAGATTATAACTGTGCATAAGCGAACTATGTATTTCCTCTTACTGAGAATCTGTACACAACCTCTGTTCCTTATGTTGTCTCCGTAATGCTTAAAAACGTCGGAATTCTGGTTTTTATGTCCATAACATTAATGACAATATTGCCAGAACAAAAAATAAGAGTGATACTAAGAACATTCCCTGATGCATTTCTTGGAGAGAGAGAGAGAGAGAGAGAGAGAGAGAGAGAGAGAGAGAGAGAGAGAGAGAGAGAGAGAGAGAGAGAGTGTGTAACTAACCTTCGTGTGAGGAACGTAAAGGATTAGACAGTGAGAGTTACCTGTCTGCCTTAGAGTTGGATGAACCTGGTCGAGGCTACGTAAGTAATCTGTCAGTTTTGCTTGCACGAGACGGGCTCCGGGGATCGTGCGAGCGAGCAACCCCAGTAGAAAAAAAGAGCAAAAAAAATATCTCCGCTCGTAATCCACTGTAAGCCTTCGAAGTGGTTCATGGGATTTTATATTGCAAAGGCGATCAATGTCTACGGAAAATACAACGTACATGAAGGTGGGTGTATGTGTACCTGTGTGTACGTGTGTGTGTTTTACGTGAATAAGAAACACTTCCTCCCTTCCTAATTAGTTTCCCAGAAGCTTTACCGGATTATTCGACTTAAAAATTTATATTCATGTGTTTTGAGGCTAAAAAAAAGTTAGGGGTAAGTTACGTAAAATTACGAGTTGGATTACCTGCGTGTGTTGTGTTGTGTTGTGTTGCTTGCGTGGTACAGGTGTGTTGTGTGTTGTTGTTGTGTTGTTGTTGTTGTTGTTGTTTTGTTGTTTTGTTGTTTTGTTGTTGTTGTTGATTGGTGATCTAATACTAATGACATACATAATATTTACTTTTTTGTATGTTTTTAACTGTCATTACTACTACTACTACTACTACTACTATCACCACCACAATCACCACCACCAACAGCACTACGAGCATCACCACCAACACCAGCACGAGCATCACCACCACCACCACCACCACCATCACCACCACCACCACCACCGCTGCTACAACTGTATTCTAATTTCCCTAAAGTTCCTTGAGAGTTTCCTTAGAGAAGCTCCCTCGTGTATCATCCCTTCAAGTTCCCTTCTTGAGACCCTCCCCTTGAGAATCACCCCCCTATTATGCCTCCCTTACCCCTTAGTGTTCTCCCCTCCTTCCCCTCTTTTCCCTTTACCCCCCTTCCTTATCTCTCCTTCTTCTCTTCTGCCATCCCCTTTTCCCATAATTTACCTTCCACTTCCTTTTCTCTCCTTTACCTTCTCCAGATGGACACCTATTTGTACATTGCCTCGTGTTTCCTCCTCTCTCTCCTCTCTTTTTTACCCTTTTCCTCCTCCTCCTCCTCTCGTTTTCCTCTCCTCTCCTCCCATTTATCCTCTCTTTCTCTTCCGTTTCTCCTCCTTTCTTACTCTAACGTCTCCTGTTATCTCTTCTCTTCTCGTTTTCCACTCCTGCTGTTTCCGTTTATTCAGCCTTTCTCTCTTTTTTTCCCTGTCTTTTTTTCTCATCCCTTTCTTTTCCTTTATCCTGTTTTCCTTTTCTCCCTCTCTTTCCTCCACTATTAACACCATCCTTTCCCATTCCCTCTTACCTGCGTTCCCCTTCTCTTCATCCCGTTTATTCTCTTTATTTGTCTTTCCTCCTTTCTTCCTTTCCTCCTTTTCCTTTCATTCAGCTTTTCTTCGTCTATGGTTTTCCTTCATCTTCTGTTGATCTTCTCCTACTCCCTCTTTCTTCCTCCGTCTCTTTTCCTCTCCTCTCATTCTCCTTCGATCCTTATGTATATTGTCTTCTCTCTTTCCTCTCGTCTTCCTCTCCTTCGTGAACTTTTCCTTATTTTCCTTCTATCACCTGTTTATCCTCTTATTTCTTCCTCCTCCTTTTCTTCTAGCTCTCCCTTCGATCCTCTTATGTATTCCATCTTCCTATCTCTCTCCCTGTCTTCCTTTCCCCTCCTCTCGACAGGTGTGCAAGGTGCGGACAATACCTGCACGTTTCAGGCGCCGTTTTTCTGTCTCCCGCGAGGGCACGCTAAGCCTCGCCCATGCAACAACCACCTCGTCAACCGTGTCTCCCCCTTGGCGGGTCTCGTGTCGCGCGCCCTATGCTGTGTCGCGTGGGCAGGTGTGTGAGCAGCCTTCGCAGGTGTAACGCTCATTAATGATGGTCGCGACAAGGCTGATGGCGTCGCCTCCCCGCCTGCCCACCTCACATGGCTGGCATTGTTTTTTTTTTTTTTTTTTTGTTTTTTTGTTGCCTTTTTTGGGGGAGAGGGGGGATGAGGGGAGGTGATGGGTATTTTTGGTTGGTGTTTAGAATGTGCCTTAGTAGGTTAGGTTTTGTAGTTATGTTAATGTGAGTGATTTTCTTAAGTGTGTGTGTGTGTGTGTGTGTGTGTGTGTGCGTGTGATTGAGGTTCATACACATAGTTTACATTCCACACATGTCTTTTCAACCTACTTCCAAATATACGTTGATCTGAAGTGTAAACCCCATCACACCGCGGCGAGAACCAATATGAACACCCTTCACAACACTTGCTGCTTTAGGTCTTATTTCTCATACTTTCGCTGGTGGAGAAGAAACACAAGCCACACTCACTTCTACCACACTCACTTCTACCACACTCACCCACACTTACCTCTACCAATTCAGCCACACTCACCTTTGCCACACTCAGCCAAACTCACCTCTGCTACACTCAGCCACACTCACCTCTGCTTCACTCAGCCACACTCCCCTCCGCTAACTGTACTGGTGCGGGCAGAGCGAGGCCTTGGAAGGGTGGCGGGCGGCGCGTTAAGGAGTAATGAGCCAACACGCCCCACTCTGACCACTGCCCGTGAATATACAGCGAAACCTCCCTGGCAAGTTGCTTTCACAGCTGATGAAAAACCAACACAGTTTTAATGGAGGATAATGGGTTTTTAATGGACGCTAATGCATTACTGGTGATAGCTTCTTCCTCCTAGGAGCCCACGAGCTATGATGGCCTCCCTCAGTCACCTTCGTCTGCGCCACCCTCACCACCATCTTTCTAAGTGAAGATGGATTTCAAAACATCTATTTTAGTATGGGAGATTAAGAATTTATAACTTTTAAGTATTTAAACTACTACTCGTTGTTTCCGTAAAGGCAGAAAGAAGTGACTCCTTAGTTTTTAATGTTTTAGTCTGCGTGCGATGTTAGTCTTTAGTGGTTTCATTACTGGAAGATGTTTTTAGCATGTAATGTATCTGTTTTCCTCCTTTATTGCCCTTTATTTTTGTATTCCACTAGAGGTTCACACAAACATGTACTCGTATATCTACGCACGTACATGCATACATTCAAACATAAATACACACATACAAATGTAGATACATGTATACGTATATACATGCATACACTGCTACATCGAGACACACACACACACACACACACACACACACACACACACACACACACACACACACACACACACACACACACACACACACACACACACACACACACACACACACACACACACACACACACACACACACACACACAGACAGACACACACTTAGAGGATCACTGAGTACAACTAATCAAAAAACAAGGAATTCACTGATCAATTTGAGACGTTGATCTTCTCTACAGGATTACTAAAGAAGGAGGAGGAGGAGGAGAAGGAGACGCGGAATCCTGCCATTTTTGTTCCTTGGTTCAGGACTAAATTTTGAATTTCTTTGACTGAGGTTTCTGATTGTTTTTTTTTTTTTTTTTCTGTGTGTGTGTATGTGTGTGTGTGTGTGTGTGTGATGATTGTTTTTTTTTTTCTGTGTGTGTATGTGTGTGTGTGTGTGTGTGTGTGTGTGTGTGTGTGATGATTGTTTTTTTTTTTTTTTTATGTCAAAAAGTACAATGTCACAACTCAGGCATTACGTTATTGATGTTTTCTTTATATTAGAACGGCTGTATTTTTCTCTTCAATTTCCCTCCAAAATCACAAACATTTGACCATTTAGGTGCAGGCAGTGTAGAGAATTTTGGTCGGAACAAAATCATTTTCACACAAAAAATATAAAAGAGAGAAAAAAGAAGGCAATTTTTACCACATATAATTAATTACTAAAGTTATCCCTAAAATGAAAGAAAGAATAAAACTTTTGTTCCATATCTTACATCATAAAACCAATTTTTAGGGAAGTTATATTTTGAGAGATAATTTTCTTATTACATCAATCATTTATAGGTGTCATCATTCATCTATAGAAAAAAATATAGGCCTTTTTGTTTATTGAATTTATGCGAAGCTTAGTCTATTATTGTATTCGTGTTTTTTTTTCTTCTTTTTTGTCCTCTAGTGTATGTTTTATTGTATTCCACTAGTTCATTTTCTTGTACCATCGGTCATTCATTTATGTGGTAATTCCTCTTTGATGGAAAAATACATATATATTACTCGCCATTTCTTTCTGGACACGAGCAATAAAAAAAAAACAGTGTGAAAGCGGCGGCCTGGCGTGTGTCGCGCGTCGCCGCCGCGGCCCGAACCAGCGCTCCTCCCGAACAACAACAAAAACGGCATAAATAAACATGTATTTTTGACGACCAGTTTTTACGATGATTATGAAAAATAAACACTGTGTACAGCGTGTTTATTTTCACTCAAAGCTGCGTATATTTGTACTGAATCATTGCTCACGCTTGGTTGCCTGGTGCATTATAAATGGGATATGAACTAATTCTCTCTCTGTATAAATTAACATTGTCTATCACTCTGGTTGTCCCTCCATATATCTATCCGCGTCTGTGTGCCTTTTAATTGATAGAGTTTCCTTAATTACGGCCATTTTAAAACAAGTGATACACGAAATTGGCGGGAAATAATCCATAGTTAGTGTTTTGATATATTTTTTGTATGTATCGTATCTATTATGTGTGTTTATTAGCCACTATATATTCTGTTAAAACCTCAAAAAACGTGGAGAAATTGAGTTTATAAGTAAAAGGAGGAGCTTTAGATCCTACTGAAGGAGGCGAGCATCCTTTTCTACCGTAAGTCTGTTTGATATGTAAAGTCAAATGAATATCTTATGCAAATAGGTCGACATGTGCTGAGGAACGAAAATGATTGACTTATAGCATCGCGCACTGAATTTTTGGGGAGGCAGGAGATGAAAATATTATACGTGAGGGAAAGTTGGGTAAAATTTAATAAGAAACGGACATCAAATGGAAAGGTGACATTACAAAGAAATCAAAACGACGACAAAGAAAAAAAAAAAAGAAAAAAAAGAATTACAGTTGAAGAAAAAACTGAGTCAAAATAGACAAATAAATGCACAAAATTCCAAAAAAGAAAAATTACATGGAAATCAAAAAGATAATAAATAACAAATATACGCAGTTAACTGACCTACATTTTCTCAAAGTAAAGTTTTTGGCGATGTGGAAAAAAAAATATATATATTCAATCGAAATGAAATAGGAAAATTGATAAAACCGGAGGGAGAAATGAGCTAAGAACCAAAAGTATAAGAAACCAGAGAAGTAACTTTAAATGAAAGGGACTAAAGCAAAATTAGATACACTGAAATAAAACTGAAAGGAAAAACAAGATAGAAATCAAAATACGAAAAAAAAAAAAAATGATTACATAAATCCGACATAGAAAACGAAACAAAGAAAAAGCAAAAAGTAAACTAAATAAACTAGAATAAAAGCACAAAAAAGTTGCATATACAAGATACTGAAATAAAAAAAAAAATACATAAATACATGATAGAAAACGAGATTAAGAAAACTAAGACGGAAACTGAATTGAAGATAAAATAAAGATAAAGTAAAGAAACAAAAAGACCCGTATACAGGAGAGGGACAGAACGATTGCCATCACTTGAATTAGATGATTGAAAATGATGGCAAAAGATATCAAAGGGGAGGCAGTAAAATATTGGAAATGGATAACCGGTGGAAATGAAACACGGCGAGAAGAAACGACCTCAGGAAAGAGAAACAGCGAACAACAAGGAGGAGGCGATAACTGAGGGACAAGGGAAGATAGAAGAGGAGGAGTAGGGAGGGAGGAGAAGGGAGGGAGGGAGGAAAACATAAAAGAAAGAATATATGAGTAGGAGTTATCAGTGTCCTTTGTTGCGGGACTAAAACATGTGAAGCTGCAGGGTTGCTGGCGTGGCAGGTGTGGGTGGGAAGGCGGGGGAGGGATGAACACAGGTGATAAGCAGGTGTAAAGCAACTCAGGTGGGGCGGAAGGACAGGTAGAAGGAAAAAACGAAAGAAAACGGAGAAGGAAAGTTTAGGGGGGGGAGGTAAAATGAAGATGTGTAGGAGGAGGAGGAGGAACAGGAGGAGGAGAGTGGCTTCGCATGGCGGAAGACAGAGACCATCAACTTAGCCCAACTTAGCGGCCCAATTACGATAAGAGGTCGTGGGTGAAGTCGGGCACAACTTGTACTACAACGTAATGGCCGCTTAATTGGGCTTTATTCCCCTCCTCTCACACTACCAACATCAGGCTAAGTGAAGTGGGATTGCCCTCTGATCTCCCAAGCCGAGGATACTGTGTGTGTGCGTGTGTGTGTGTGTGTGTGTGTGGGTAGGTGGGTGGGTGTGTGAATGGGAATTTACAGAATGGGATCAAAGTTTTCCTCCTCCTACGCACTTCTCTATCCCGTTTTTCCCATTACGTGTGTCTCTCAGCACTCTTAGCACCATTAGTACCCTTAGCGAGCTTGTTTCAAATACCCTTTACACGCCCGTTCATGTTCAGGCTTTGGCGATCCTCCAGTCATCATTCGTAGCGACTTTCCAGACACCGTTTGTATTCCTTAGCAGTCCCTTTCATTACCAGACGCTTTCTAAACCTTAGACCAATACGTCATATTATTTGGCACTTCTCTAAGACACTGGCATTAGATACTCATCCTTACTCAGTACATTATGCCAGACACTCACTCCAGACACCCCAGTACTCCCAGACACCACTCGTGATGCCAAACTCTAGCTCGTCTCGATAACTTTTTTCAGGTACTCCTTTGAAAGTTGTACCGTCCCTGAGCGGGTGTGCGGAGTGCCTCAGTGCCACTCGCGGGCCGCCCCTGGAGTGCCTGAAGCCCGCCAGGAGTCAGGGCAGCCTCCCTCCCACTCCCCTCGCAGCCCCGCCCTGGTGCCGCTCTTCAGAAACACATTAGGGTAATGGAGGCCGCCATAAACTGATTACTGCGGAATTAGCTGCGAGTGCTGGCAATATCTTCTTATTACCGTCGACCGGGCCACGCCGGGCAGCGCCAGGGCCTCCCGCGCTCACTTTTATGGCACATCAATTATGGCCGCCACCACCTCCTCCTTCCTGCGTCTCTCCCTCTCCTTCTCCTTCTCCTCCGCATCCTCATCCTCCTTCTCAGACCCCCTCTATCTTTGCGTCTTCTTTCTCCTCATCCTCTGCTTACTCCTCATCCTCTGCTTTCTTAAAGTCCTTCTCTTCATCCTCCACTTTCTCCTGTTTCACTTTTTTGCTTTGGTTCCTCGTCATTTTTTTTCCTTCCAGTTTCTCTTTCTTTTGGTTCCTTCTGTTCTTGTTCTCCCTGTTCTTGTTTCATTTTTCCTGCTCCACTTTCACTTTCTCCTCTTTTTCCTCTTCCTATCTTCTTTCCTTCAGTTCCACTATTTACTCCCTCTTCTCCACAAACATTCAGCTACACTCCCTACTTTTCCCTCCTCTTTTCTCTCCTTTTTCCTCCTTACCTCCATCTTTCCACATACCTCCCTCCTTACCTGCTCCCCTTTACCTATCTTTCCTTCTCTCCTCCATCTTGCCTCCTCTCCCTTCCTTCTACCTGGCTCAGAAAGTTCCCCTCGAGCGGCTCTCTTCCTTCCCTCCGTCGCTTTTAATCCCCAGGAATACTTCGTTCACGTTAAGTTGAGAAACCTTCCTTGTGCTCATAGTTTTCGGAAATTTGGTTTGTCGCTCGCCCACTTTCCTTTGCTCCGTGTCTGGCTATATCTGCGTTTTTGTGTTTCTTGTGTTGTGTTGCGTTGTGTTGTGTTGTCTTTAGTATTCGTGTTCGTGTTGTGTTTATTTGTGTTTGGTTGTGTTGCGTTTAGTTTTCGGTGTTGGTATTCGTGTTGTGTTGTTGTGTTGTGTTGTGTTGTGTTGTTTGTTGTGTTGTGTTTGTGTTCGTGTTGTTGTTGTTGTGTTTTGTTGGTGTTTTTATCTATTTTTTTCCATTTTTTTGTGTGATTTGATTTATCTTTTTTCTCTTAATAAATCTTTTCATTACTTTTATTTTTCTTCGTTTTATTCTTTATGTGTTTTCAACTTTCGTAATTTATTTCGGTGGCACTAAAACGGTTTGCATTATATGTGTATGCTATTATTCTCACTCTTGTACTCTTTTATAGTCATCATCATCATCATCATCATCATCATCAATATCACCATCACAAGGGACATCACCGGTAATGTCTTGTGCACTCCTTCACAGCCTCCGTCATCACATTCATCATCATTACCCCCATCACCTCTCGCCACCACTTAGCACGCGCCACTCCCCCTCCCTCTCCTGCCATCATCACCATTATCCATCATTGTCTTCACTGTTAATTGTATACTCGCGCAATGTCACTATTAAAAGTACAAATATTTTCTCCTCTCTTGATTAATTGTAACTTCTATTAGCTGATTGCACCATTAACTACCATTAACTCCCCTTATCTAATTGTTCGTTTAGTGGTTCTCTTTGCTTAACTCCCATGAACTGTCTACCATTAACTAACTGGCCATTAAGTAATTCCCATTTTCTGACTGTAACTTTCTTTATCTTCAACATTAATTAAGAGAATGAGAATATCAGTATATGTTATGTATATATTATGTTGTAAATATTAAGGTTTTCTTCCTTCTTGAGGCGCCTTGTGACCTCACTGTTGCAACCCCAATATTTAAAACAGTCAGTCAGTTGCTTAGTCAGTCATTCATTTAATTATTCTTTTTTTTCGTATTCGTATTCAGCTTTTAATAGTAATTCACCTGACTAATGCATAGTTCTACGGATGATATATGTAATTTGTAATAGGGTAAGAATGTAGGAAATTTTGTAGTGGCGCTGGTGTACTCAATTCAACTTACTACAAAAGAAGAGCGAGAAAATACAAATTGTAGCTACAATGTTTTAATTTTGCTACAGTATTCAACATTTAATTAGTATGCACGTGAGGTCTTCTTTGTCACTATATCTTGTTTTGCAGGTAAATAGCTTCCCACCTCAAACAAAACGTGGAGAGAGAGAGAGAGAGAGAGAGAGAGAGAGAGAGAGAGAGAGAGAGAGAGAGAGAGAGAGAGAGAGAGAGAGAGATGCACACGATTTGCAGAAAGCACGACTGTAATTTTGTTTTACACAGTTAATGAAGAAAATAATTAAAAAGACCAACTAAGCTCAGATGAATGGATCAACACATATTTACAGTTTAATGTCAAGGCGAGCCAGAAGCGTGTTTTTCTATGTCTTTTTATTCATGTAAGGTTGGAGGTGAAGGTGAAGGAGAGAAGGATGGGATAAGCGTGAGGGGAGGAGAGCTGAGGTGAGGGGTGAAGGATGAAGGATGAAGGTGAGGCCGTGAGGGGAAGATGAGAGAATCTGAGAGAGAGACAAGGCGTGAGGGTAAGAATATGGGAAATAAAAGTGAAAGGGGAAGAATATAAGGGAAGATAAGGCAAGGAAGTAAAGGGAATAGAGGAAGGATATGTGGGAATGTGAAAATTAAAAGTAAATGGATGAGAGAAAGAATGTGAGAGGAAATGAGGGATGAAAATAAAAGAATGAGGAGAAAAATATGAAAGCAGATGCGAAGTGAGAGAGAAGAAAATAAGGGAAGATGAGGAATAAAAGTAAAGGGGTGAATGAAATATGTTAGATGAAGGATGAGGGAACAGATAGGACGGAAGGTGAGAGGTAGAGGTGAGATAGAGAAAGCTACATATGAGAGTACACAGCAATATTTTTATGACGACAAATACGTACACGGCACAACCCTTTTAGATCCGGTAGTACGCAGTGAGTGAGTAGAGGAAAAGTGTACGATATTCTTCCTCTCAACCATTCACTTTTCCTTTCTCTTTCCCCCTCCTTCCGTCTTCCTGTTCCTGTGTCTCCCATGCAGCCTCTAGCGAAGGAGGGAGAAGGGAGAGGTTTATCTAGGGAGATTTTAGAGAACAAACGGGTAGGCGAGCAAAACCCAGACCACTTTAAGTTTTGCAATAATCTTGAGTAGCCGGGAATTCCAAGTATTATTGGACTCATGTGGAGCTCAGAGCCGCTCTCCTCTTCTTCCTCCTCCTCCTCCTCCTCCTCCTCCTCCTCCTCCTCCTCCTCCTCCTCCTCCTCCTCCTCCTTTTTCCTCCCTTAGCCTGACCTGCTATCTCTCTCCCTTTAGTCTGACCTGCTATCTCTCTCTCTCTCTCTCTCTCTCTCTCTCTCTCTCTCTCTCTCTCTCTCTCTCTCTCTCTCTCTCTCTCTCTCTCTCTCTCTCTCTCTCTCTCTCTCTTCTGACCTCCCGCCATACATCAACATCGCTGGCACGCACTGGAGACATTTCCTAATTAATAAGGACGTCTCGCTGGGATAATTAACCCCTTGGCCAGGTTAATTACAGGTATCGCTCACCTGCCCAACGCGCGGAACATTTAAAGGAAATAAAATATGATCGCACGTAAGTGGTTCGGTCCCTCCCTTTTGAAACGTGGCTCCTTGTGCCTTGTAATTATAGAGATGAATAGTTATACCTAGTAATTATTACCTCCTGAATCTAGATTACTTACCAATCCGCTCATTTGTTTCTTTACTGATCGGCTGAATGAGAGGAGGAGGAGAAAGGTGAGAGGGAGAGACAGAGGGAGAGAAGGAATATGAACTAAGAATGGAGGAAAGATGGAATGAGTGAGAAGAGGAAGGTGAGAGGAAGATAAAGGTAGTGGGAATAATATAAGCTAAGAAGGAAGGAAATATAGAATGAATAAGAGGAAGGAAGGTGAAAGGGAGATACAGAGGGAGGGATATGAATGAGTTAAGAGTGAAGAAAAAATTGAATGAGTGAGACAAGGGAGGAAAGAGAGAGAGGGAGGAATATGACTGAGGTAAGAATAGGGTAAAGATGGAATGCACAGAACGAGAGGTAAAGGAACATGAAAGGAGGGAGGGAGAGATGGGAGATACAGGGACGGAGAGAGGAATGTATGGAGGTACGGAGGGAGGGAAGGCCACGAGAGATAGGTGGAGTGATGGAGGGAATTAGAGAGGGAAGGATAGGGAGGAAAGAGGGAGAGGAGGAAAGGGGGTACGGGGGAGGGGGGGGCGTGCGTTCATGGTCATTACCTTACCTAAGCCAAGGACATTTCAGTTTCCATCTCATAAAAGCAAAAGAAACACGTAGATTTGACGATTATGTTTCTTCTGGATAGAGAAAAAGAGAGAGAGAGAAAAAAAAAAAGCAAACGAACCAGTTAATTACACACACACACACACACACACACACACACACACACACACACACACCACTTTATGAGCCGATGAAAATATCGTCCCTGGGTCTAAAGGCAGTCATAATTACTACCTTGGCTGGTAAAGTGATTGTTGATGGGCGTGGCCACACCCCTGGGCGGAGCTGTGTGATTGGTGGAGGCTGCGCACGCGAACTGGGAGGCGCTGGCGGGCGAGGGGCACCCACTTCTCACTCCCCTCTTGACGTCCCCGAGATTGCTCACACCTTTATATAGTTAAGGTTATAAGGGCTTGCATGAGGCGCCGTGAGGATGTGGGCAGGCGTGTGAGTGGCCAGAGAGAGGCTGGGAGAGGCTGGGGAGAGGCTGGGAAAGGGTGATATACAAGGGAGAGGAAGGGAAAGGGTGAAGGGAGGGAGGATCACGCAACTATGTATGTACACCTTTCGCTCTCTCTCTCTCTCTCTCTCTCTCTCTCTCTCTCTCTCTCTCTCTCTCTCTCTCTCTCTCATCTTCACCCGTCTTGCACTTCACTCATCTTCGTCCCTCCTCCTCCTCCTCCTTCTTCTCCTCCTCCTCCTCCTCCTCCTCCTCCTCCTCCTCCTCCTCCTCCTCCTCCTGCTGATGGGAGCGGCGATTCTTTACTCCACGAAGAAAAAATACGAGATTAGCGTTTCCTACATTTTTTCCCTCCTCGTTCTTGAAGATTTGAGGGAAAAAAAACGAAGCCATAAGAGATCTTTGTCCGCAGCGAAGAGTCCTTGAATGATTTTGACCGTAATGGGATGAAAGCAGAAGGAGAGCCTCTGCAAACGGACCCGCTGGAGGACGTGATTCTCTCTGTATTTCGCGCCGTCAACTGAAATTATTGATTATTTTTCGATCGTTCATTATTTGGGAAAAAGAACAAACATTTTTTTTAGAACATGTTTATTGAATTGGAGGATTTTATGACGAGAGAGAGAGAGAGAGAGAGAGAGAGAGAGAGAGAGAGAGAGAGAGAGAGAGAGAGAGAGAGAGAGAGAGAGAGAAACAACCTCACATAACCTTAACATACCAGCAAATAATAACAAAACACAGAAAAAAACGATAAAACCCTCAAACAAAAAATAAGTAAAGGACAAAAACCCTCAAAAACTCACACAACAGGAGAGTCTTCCAGGCAAGAATCACCTTTGCAATCCACGACGGCGCCTAAGAGCTCGCGAGACAACCTTTACTAAGCTACTTCGTCTGATTTATCGCTCGTTAGGCAAGAAATCCCAGCAATTTTCCGCTCGACATTAGCGCATCGGAGAGAACTGCGAGGCCTTTGTAACTTTGGCTCCTGGTCCTGCAAGATGCGGGGGCAGTGGGGAACCGAGGCTCAGAGGAGGAGTCTTTGCCCTGATTAATGGTTTCTGAAGGAGGAGACACGCGTTGAGGCACGGGAGGGAGGAAAAAAGGCAGAGGGTAGGTGGTGCTCCAAGCAGAGAAAGAGAGGGAGAGAGAGAGAGAGAGAGAGAGAGAGAGAGAGAGAGAGAGAGAGAGAGAGAGAGAGAGAGAGAGAGAATGTAATATAGCACGTACTTACGTAGTTGTGATGGTTGGTGATGGTGGTGGTGGTGGTGGTGGTGGTGGTGAGGGACGAGATGGAGGAACCGTGTGGCTGGCATAATGATTGGAGGATTCAGCTCATTGGAGGGAGAGATGGAGAGGAGGAAAGAGGAAAGAGAAGGAGGAGGGGAGGAGGAGGAGGAGGAGGAGGAGGAGGAGGAGGAGGAGGAGGAGGAGGAGGAGAGTATGAAGCAGAATCCTTGGGGTGGCAAAATAAAGTGCTATTGGGGGATTTATGAAGATCCTTTGATACGTAATGGGAAGGAAGATAATATGCAAATGGAGATGGGAAAAAATACATTACATTACCAGCCACTTAAATTTAACAGTGAAACGTTTGTCGCCTTTTGCAGGGAGAAAAACTTGCAGAATTGTTGTGATTGAACCTTGTGCCAATTTGCTGTCTTGCACGCACGCACGCATGCAGACACACACACACACACACACACACACACACACACACACACACACACACACACACACACACACACACACACACACACACACACACACACACACACACACACACACACACACACACACACAACAACAACAACAACAACAACAACGACACACAAACATAATACAATCCTATAAATGTTAGAAAGAGAAATAAGAAAAATGGAGATACAAAAAGTGAAGGATAAATATTTCTGAGGAAGTAAGACAAACCACACGAGAAAAAAATAAATAAATAAATAAACATAAAACTTCAGCAAATCTAGGAAATAAGAAAAACAACAAATGAATAAGGAAAAATGATAATAATAAATGATAATAATAGCAAACGCATATACAAAATTATTACCCAGAGGGAAGCAAATCACGATCCAAACAAAGTAATCACATTTCATAAAAGAGAAAAGGCAGAAAACATAAAACAAAAAAAAAAGAATAACTTATCGTAAAGGAGTTTTAAAAAGGAGAATAAACTCAGAACCAAAAAAGAAAAATAAAGAAAATGTGACTCAGCCCGGCGTAAGTAACAGGAGGCAGTACATTCTTGTGTCGCGAAGGTGAAGCAGTCCTCTAAAACTCCCTGGTGGGATGGACTTAATTATCGTCTAATTATATACACGTTGGGAGCGCGCCACCCCACCACTCCTCCTTGCCGTCACTTCGATACATTCCACTTTTATCTGACGGCCGCTGAGGGAGGGAAGGTTCCTTGGAGGCTGCCCCGTGTGTGTGTATGTGTGTTTGTGTGTGTGTGAGTGGTGGGATGGGGTGGTGTATGTATAACTTGTAATGATGGTAAAGGAGGGGAAGAAGAAGAAGTAGTAGTTGTAGTACTTAAACAAAGAGGAGGAATAAGGAAGGAGAATGATGAAGAGAAGAGGAGAAAAGGGAAGAAAAAGAAGTAGCAATTGTTGTACTTAGTAGTAGTTGAAGAAAGAAAGAAAGAGGAAGAAGAGAAAGATGAAAACAAGAAGCAGAATAAGAAAAATAAGAAAATGACAATGATGATGGGGAGAAGGAGAGATAATGTAGATGAGAAGGAGGAGGCAGAAGGAAGGAAAGAAGGAAGGATATATGGTATAGAAAATTGCGAGTAAGAAAGGGAGGAAAAGGAGGAGGAGGAAAAGGAAGAAAAAGGAAAGATTGGTAATATCTCTTCCTTGTTTGTCGCGGTCTGCATTTCCCTTCCATATTCCTCTTTTTTTCTATTTTCTTGTATTGTTTCTTTTCCTTTCGTCTATTTACGCTACGATGTTTTCTTATATTTTCGTCCTGGTGTCATTTTCCCTCCGATTCACGTAATATATGTAAATTTTTCATCAATATTCTCCTTCTTGTAATGTTTTGCTATTAACGTACATGGGTTTTATTTCCTTCTAATAAAAGATCAAAGATTTTTATATTCCAGCCGCCCAGAGCAGTAATCTATATTATTGGCTCATTTAATTTCTTGTGTCAGTATTTTTCATCGCTTGAACAAAATTTTCACAATCTTCCCTGATACGTTTCTTCTCGTGTCTGCTGTGATGTGGATTCTCTCTCTCTCTCTCTCTCTCTCTCTCTCTCTCTCTCTCTCTCTCTTTCTAGTCATGCTCCTCAACGCACTCTTTTTTTTTTTTTTTTCGTGTTGGCAATGCTCCGGTACAGAAATATTACGATTCTCAGTTACTCACGCTTCATTGTTCCTTTTCTTCTATTTCCATGTGTCTGTCAATGCTTCCTTCATCACATTAATTTTCTTGTCCTCTGAAGAACTGAAGATCTTTGTGGCTTTTCAGGTTTTTTATCTATAAATATCCCCTTTTTTCTCTCTTTTCTTTCTCACCATCGTCGTTTCTTCACCCTCTGGTACCCCCTTTATCATCTTCCTAATCTTTCCTATCTCTTATATCCTATTTATCTCCCTCATTTTGGTTCCTCCTTCCTAACCAAACCTAACCTAACTTGTAATCTCTCCTACTCTTCGCTTCTTCGACCTTACCCCTCTCCTCCCTTCCCAAACTCCTCTTCTTTCTCCACTCATCTCCCCTTCAACTTGATTCTCTTCCCTCCAGCCCGCCTCCCGCCCTTCCACCCTCAACCCTCCCAGTCTCCATTCCCCAACACAGTCTGCCACCATGAAAAACCTCTTCTTTCTGTTGCTTACGGCCAAAGAAGGGAAAAAAAGAACACCTCATTTCCTCTACCCCTGTATAGTGTTCCTCCTTCCCTCTCTTACCCTCTCTCTCTTCTCTCTCTCTCCCTCCCTTCTTCCGTCCGTCAGTCTCTCCCAGCTTCTCCCTCCTCTCCCTTCCGCTCCCTCTCTTTCTCTCTTCCTCCCCCTCTATGAAGGAGCTTCGGGGCGACCCAAGCCAATGACTCATCCCAACACATGTAATATGAACAAGCCAATTATACGGTAATTTCTCGTGGCTTGGGGCTATCACTCCCTGGGCGGCTCCTCCTCCTCCTCCTCTTCCTCCTCCTCCTCTCCTCCTCCTCCTCCTCCTCCTCCTCCTCCTCCTCCTCCTCCTCCTCCTCCTCCTCCTCCTGCGCCTCCTTCAAGAGTTAGGCTTCCACGTTTATGACAGGTGCGCGAGGGAAGCGTAATTACGAAAGTATAATGCAGGTGAGAGATGTCGAGGACTAGTGCAACACTCTCAAGGTTGGAATTTTTCTATTATTCACAGCATATTAGCGGCGCTTTTCCCGGCGACGAGGGAAAGTGAGCTTTTGATAATAGAGAGGCAGGGGTAAATTAGCCGTGGCGAGGGAGGAACGCGGCCAACTGCTGCGAGGAGAGGAGAGGAAAGAGAGAGGAAGAGGAGGAAGAAAGAAGTGAAGACAAGACGCGAGAGGAGGAACAGAAGAAAGGGAGTAAGAAAGAAGTAGAGAGAAGAGGAAAAAGGAGGAGCAGAGAAAAGATGAGTAAGAATGGAGAGAGAGAGAGAGAGAGAGAGAGAGAGAGAGAGAGAGAGAGAGAGAGAGAGAGAGAGAGAGAGAGAGAGAGAGAGAGATGGAAGAAAAAAGTAAATGAGTAGTCAGAAAAATAATATAGAAAATAAAGAGCTAATAAAAAACCTGCATAACTTACAGAAATATAAATACGAAAAAAAAAAAAAATTCATCCCTTGACTAAATTAGCTTAGCCTTTGAACTCAGACTCAACTATTACATATCATCCATACCACCCCCAACTATTTTTTTTTTCTTTTGTCTGCACATTGAATTGAGTCTTGGCAGGTCTATTTTTATCACCCTTTCATGTAGGTGTATATATGCATGGCCGTATTTGTACCCTTGTGTGTACGTGTGCGTGTACGTGTGGCAGCAGTTGATGAGTGATTAGGAACGTGATGGAAATTTGGTAAGGAAGGAGCCCTACTTGAAAACTGCTTCAAGTATCAGTGACGAGGCTAATGAGAGGCAAGACTCTTAATTAATCAGCTCAGGAGGGAGAAGCGCCCGATGCTCGACGCTGCTTGGCTTCATCTCATGATTTATAGTGTCCGGGACGCAGAGAGAAACTTACCTGCTTCGTTAACTGGCCACAGACTTCATTAGGTGAGCCGGAGGTGGGTGGGAGGGAGAAGCGGCATGGAACGGCCACTCAACTCACCTCAACCCATCCTGCTGTTTTTGTTCTCTCTCTCTCTCTCTCTCTCTCTCTCTCTCTCTCTCTCTCTCTCTCTCTCTCTCTCTCTCTCTCCTCGTCTTATTCTTACTTTTCTTAACAATATTGTCCTTATTTCACAACTCTCTCTCTCTCTCTCTCTCTCTCTCTCTCTCTCTCTCTCTCTCTCTCTCTCTCTCTCTCTCTCTCTCTCTCTCTCTCTCTCTGTGTGTATGGTTTGAGTGTGCGATAAAAATGCTGCGGGTCATTTCATTACATTTGTACAGCGGATTACAGTGGCAGTTTGCACGTTATGTTGTTTGATTCTATCAGTGTTATCAGAATTCATACGAGTACTCATTGTTATTAGGCTTCATAGGTATTGTTGTTATGTATTTGATGTGCGCGATGAAACTGCTCTTTTTTTTTATCATGAACTTTTAAACACATACGTGCTTTTTCAGCGCTTTCCCAAATCAGCCCTATTGTGTATATGACTGGAAAGGGAGGGAGGGAGGTGTAGCTAATGATTGTGATGGTATTGGTGGTGTATCTCAGTGTATTCTGTTACTGTGCGTTTGATCTGGTCGTCTCTCTCGTTTTCTTTTCACAAAATACACGAATTTCTAACGCTTTCCGAAATGAGTTTATGATTAGAAGGAAGACGTAACGAATCAAGAACGTGTGTTGGTGTGTCTAGTGACTCAATGTATTCTGTTACTGTGCGTTTGGTTTAATCACCTCTCCCGTTTTCTTTTCATAAAATACGCGAATTTCCAACGCTTTCTGAAATGTGTGTGTGATTAGAGGCAAAGGGAAGGCGTAGTTAAAAAACGTCCAGTGTGTGTGTAGCAACTCAGTGTATCCTGTTACGTGGCTTTGCTTGGCTATCGTGTCTTTAGTCTCCTTACAAAGCTTATTAATTTTTCGCACGTTCCAATATGTATTTATGATTCTAAGGGAGGTGTGGCTGATTGGAAGTGGTGTTGGTGGGAGGTGCAGTATCTCAGTGTATCCTGTTACGCTGTGTTTCGTTTGGTTTTTGTCTCTTTCGTCCCTTCACAAACCTTACTTTTTCTTTAGCGCTTTTCAAAATGTGTTATTAGAGAGAGTTAGTGGAGGTTCAGGTGTGGAATCTTTGTGTATCGCGTTGCTGTGCGTTTCCTCTGGTTACTGTCACTGTTTCTATTCCCAAAGCAGACGTGATTAGGGTGCTATTTCAGTGTAGTGTGAAAAATAATTAGACTGTCCCGTTGCAGTGTATCATGTCACTGTTGAGAATGAGTGTCGTTAATTCTCTTTTTTTTATTTTATCTTTCTTCATAGCTTGTATTTCTGTAGTACGTGTAGAACAGTTTACTTAAGACATGCAGGTGATAGGTGTAGTAGAAGAAAGCGCAGAAGACAGAGTAAGGTACACAAATGACCCTCTGTTGCGACCTCTGACGGGAGTGAAATGTATGTCAATCAAACAGACTAATGAGAACCTAATGATCTCTTGTCCGGAGCACACTTGTATCTACCTGTATTCACACGATGCTCTCCAGGGGGTGGAATGAGGCTGGGCAGTTCAGTTGGCGTGGAAAGGGAGTCCCGTCAGCTGCCGAAAATCTGAATAATCCCTCCCGCCGTGAGCCAAGCGGCCGCTGCGAAGGGAAGGGAAAAATAACAGTGAACGAAGGTCAGCCGGATGACTCAGCCCGGAGGTCATTAGATTTAGCTCAGCTGGGATTTGACTAATTAAGAGCTGATCCAGAAGTCCCCCCTTCATCCCGCCCCTTTCCCGTCGCCCCCCCCTGCCTTCCCTTTATCCCTAGCACCGTCCCTCTCTCCCTCCTCTCTCTCTCTCTCTCTCTCTCTCTCTCTCTCTCTCTCTCTCTCTCTCTCTCTCTCTCTCTCTCTCTCTCTCTCTCTCTCCTCCCAGCGGCGAAATTACCCTCATTCTCCCGTAATGCTTAATGGCTCCCGTAAAAGCAAATTTTCAACCGTTTCGACCATAACCGTTGTGTGTTATTTTCGCTGTTGCTTTAAATATTTTGATAATAATACTATCATAAATGCCTCACTTCTTGTTCTGCACATAACCGTTGCTACAAACCCCCCGTGTTCATGGCCTGCCGGAGCCGTTTAGTGAAAGGTAACACAGGAAGCATGATGCGCCGGCTATCTCGTTCCCACTCATTGTTGATTTTTCAGTCGGCTAAACGTTCCCAGGTGTAAACATAAATATGAAAACAAATATCAGCGCACGTGTGCATGAATAAAAAAGTAAATATGGAAATGGCGCTCTGTGTGTAGTAAAAAAAGCCGGGCTATTTTCTGTGTGGAAATGTGTATTCTGTATCGTGTACGCTGTTGTTCCGCCGCACTCCACCTGTCCACTCTACCTGTCCACTGTCCCTGCCCTGTTCCTGCCCTACACCTGCCCTGTACCTGCCGCGCTCATCACCTGGGAATGGACGCCACCAGGTAATCCATCGCTCGCCAGGTTGAGCACAGGTGTGTCGCCGACAAAGGACAATTGTAATTAACCAATATCCCGGAAAATGATGGAATTGGAGAAAATGTTGCTTAACTCGGCGCGTGGCTTAGTGATTTTATGGCGCCACCTTTCTGCTTAATGCTGCCGATCCAAGGAGTTTTTGGGCTCGTTTTGCCTCGTGCACTGAGTGAAGGGAGCGTTCTCTTTGTGTTTCGTTGAGGTTATATGCGGAGGGAATGGTTAGTGTAGGTCTCTACACACACACACACACACACACACTCACACACACACACACACACACACACACACACACACACACACACACACACACACACACACACACACACACACACACTCACGGTATAAGTTCCTCGTTCTACCAAAACACGTCTTGTATACAATATCTCTTCATTCCAAATCTGTCGTTGCGAAGAAAATATCAAATACTAAACTGCGATACTGAACTGTGAATACCAAACACAAACACCGCCCCTCACAAACACCATTCACAAACACCTTTACCTGTGTCTCCTGAAGTAGGCAGAGGTGAAGGTCGTGGGTGTGAGGGACGACCTCATGGGCCTCCTGCAGGGACGGTGGCGTGCGACGCGTGGGTCCTCACCTCCTGCCTCCCTCACAGCCAGGGGCGCCGCTTGTGTGGTGAGAGCAGACAGGCAGTGATGGGAATTAACATCTTATTTGGGAGTTTGCTACGCGTTCTTCTAAGTTGTATATTTATGTTCTATATATTTCCTTTTATATATTTATTTATTTTCCTTTATATTGTCAAGGGTGATTTTTTTTTCTTTACAGAGGCTGGTCAAGGTTCCAAACACTTAGAAATGAATGACGTCTGCTAAATTGTTCCTCCTTAAAAAATTAGCTGATATTGGTGCCATCCAGGTGCCTCTTAAAACAGTCTGAGTCCTGGGAAAGTGAAAAAAAAAAATCACACAGACACAGAATCTGTCAGTGTTTGAAGTGAGGACATGAGGTGAAGTGAGGTGAGGCAAAAAGTGAGGTGTGAGGGCAGTGCGGAAAGGTAAGGGCCGGGGCGTGAAGGAGTGGTGGGCGTCTCAGCGTTTGCTCTCCTGCAAGTCAAGATTGGTTGTCCCTTCAAGAGACTTGATTATGCTCCTTAAGGAGTGTGAACGTGGCGGGGCAGGGATTAAGTGATTGCCAGACGTCCGGGTTGTATAAATGATCTAATAAATGAAGATTTGGCAGCATTTGCATACAAGTCGCGGATGTGGCCATGTTTACAAATGGTGAGAGGGGCGTGGCTTTGCTTGTCGCCCTGAGGCGCGCCGCTACGTACGACTTGGTACGAACACAATGCAATTAGTTTATCTCGAAAAGGAAATACGCAGACTAAAACATTACCAGTAAGGAGAGAAAAGTAATGCGTGGAAGATTTACCGAGCGATGTAAGACACAGATGAAAAGGAAAAAGAAAAAGCTAAACATTGCTGGTAAGGGTAAAGGTGAAGGAGAGGCAAAAGTACTCATTGTTAATAAGGATAAAAAGTGTTATTTAAGAATATTGGTTATTGGTTAATTAGAAAGAAAGAGAAAACACTTAAACATTACTGATAAAGATAAAAAAAAGAATATCAAGCATCTTGAAGCCGCAAGAAAACGAGCAAAGAAACACATAAACCTAAAAAAAAAAAAAAAAAAAGATAGCCTGCTGATTGATCCTGCGCTGGGCCTAAGCCAGGAGGCCTCTGGTTGCGGCGACGCTTCCCACGCCGCCCGTCACCATGCAGCGTTGTCATTCCCCGGGCGGAGGAGCGGCGGCCGTCCCTCCTGAATGATTCCCGGCCCCGTATTGGCACCTGCCACGACTCCCACCGCTGTGAGAGCCGCCGCGCAGTCCTCGCCCCCACAATATATTGACATCACGTATGTAAATAATTGTCGGTCACCGGGCGCCTGATGAAGCAATTTTTATGCGCGTGTGGAGATAACATCAGCCATTAGCGGAGTCGACTCTCAGCCCCTCGGGTTATTTTCTGATACTGTAATATATTCACAACCTCTTCTTTATGGTTGGTCTGCCATGATTAGGTTAGCGTCCTACCAAACCAAAGACTGGTTCCTCCTCCCGCTCCTCTCTCTCCTCCTCCTCCTGCTCACTCCTCCTCCTCCTCCTCCTCCTCCTCCTCCTCCTCCTCCTCCTCCTCCTCCTCCTCCTCCTCCGCTTCCTCTCGCCATTTCTGTCCCGTACTCTCACTTTTTTTACTTGTCAATTAGTTTTTATTTAGTTACATATTGTATTTTCCTCCTCATTACCTGTGAAGGAAATGTGAAAATAATGTGGTTGTGGTGAATAATGAGCAGGGTGGAATGCTCGGAAGTGGAGGCGGGGTGACGGCGTGAGTGTGGGTGGCGGTAATGAGGGGGTGGAGGTGTGGTGATGCGGTAATGGATATTAGAGAGAGAGATGTGATGATGACGGGAAGAAGGGTGGTGGGGATGGTGACTGTAGTGAGGGGCCCCGCGTGTATGGTGGTGACGGGATGACGGTGACGGGTGGGGAGTGAGGGCGGAGTGGTGGTCGAGCCCCGCTGCGCCGCCGTCATTGGTATGTAGTTCGAAGGGTTAATTGACCAAAAAGCAGCGTGCAGGTGCGCCAATGGAGGAGACAGGCAAATGAGTGCTCGTTGTGAATTCCAAGTTTTGCAATTATAGACATACGGCGTCCACATGACTCGCGTGCAAAGGTGTCCCTGAGAGGCGTGTTGACGCCCCTGGTGCTGCTGCTGATGGCGCAGCGAGGTGGCTTCAAGAATTCAACCAAAGATATGCATCTGAATATGAAAGACGAAGCCTAACTTTGCCATTAAACACTTCCTGCAAATTATTCCGTTATGAAAATTATTCTCACTTCAGCTTCCTAATGAGCAGCGTCCTTGAACCTTGATCTGCCGCCCCTCAAGGTGTGAAGGTGATCAGGCTGCCTCACCTGCCCAGCGCCCCGCTGTGCTGTGTGTGGTGGGGTGGGGGGCGGCACTGGAACAGGCGGGGGTGGGGGGGCTGGGCGCGGCACCCACTGGTCGGAGGTCGCTTGTTAAGCCTGCAAGCCTGAGCCGTTGACCATCCGTGTTAACTTTAGATTAACAGGATAATCCCGGTAATGATAATGACGCCAGGATTATGTGCAGACATGACGCCGCCCCGCACGGAGGCATGGCGGGGCAAGAGGCGGAGAGGCCCGGCCCAGCGCAGGACGCGAGTTGCACCCTCAGATCATCTACCGCGTCAGGATGCTGGAAAATATGAGGAAGGAAAAAAGGAGAAAGACCGGAATAATATATGTAGTGTTTTTATTGTTATTATTATTATTATTATTATTATTATTATTATTATTATTATTATTATTATTATTATTATTATTATTATTATTATTACTATTATTATCATTATTATTATTATTATTATTTGGTGTTGATTTTAATTGTGCTGAGGACCAGGAGGCGTAGCGAAGCTCTTGTCCGCGGTGTCTGCCTGCCTCAAGTCACCACAATTTGCCGCGGTCATGGAGGTCACTAGTTAAGACATTCACTCAGGAACCTTGATTTTGTCATGCGGATCTGCTTGCGTGCTGATATCCCTTGCTGCCTCGGTGCTTGCTACACAGACACACACACACACACACACACACACACACACACACACACACACACACACACACACACACACACACACACACACACACACACACACACACGCACACACACACTTCAGTATTGACAGGAGTACATACATAAACAGCCTCCCTATAATTTCCTTTCCCTTCCCCCCTTCCTCTCTTCCTTATTCCACTCTTCCCGCTCCCTCTCCCTCCCTCTCCTCCCTCACCACCTCCTCCCTCCCTGTGCCAACGGGCGGCGAGTATCGCATTAATGTAATTATTTTTAATAAGCTGAACATTACACGACGCGAGACAATACCTAAAATATTAATGAAGCTAATTGACTAATTCAGGATAATCCCATGAGCATTAAGTAGTAATAAAATTAATCCTAATTGGGTATGATGTTGCACTTAATATTTCGTTCATGTAACGTTCCTGCATTTGCCATAATTACCGATGATTACCGGCTAGTTAATTACCAATGTGTCATAAGTTTGAGTAATTCGCGCCGTCACTCTGCCGCGTTAATTTGTGACAATATTAATTTAACGCGAAGATTCGAGTCATCAAAACACACATTATTTCACTCACTTTGGGACACGTCGGCTCAGCAAAATGGACTCCGGTTCGTTAATTTATTTCACTGACTTCAGCAGTTCACAGAGAAATTGTAATCCATCTCAGCCGAGCATCTTTTTTTTTTTCTCTCTCTCTCTCTCTCTTTCTTTTTTCCTGTCTAATTCTCACTAAAATCTTTCATTAGTGCTGAATCCTTCCCTAAGTTCACTAAAAAGATAACGTCATACTTGCCATAAATCTGTCGGATATTGCGAAGGTTCACTATACGAGTATGGACCAGATTACGAAGGGTTCTGCTAGCCTTCTGTTGTTACCTTAAGGGAGGAGCTTTGCCGTTTTTGCTCGTTGAAAAGTCAACATTTTATTAGTGACATTTTTTTTTTATTACCTACTATTTCATTATCTATTGTTTCATGTTGATTCACTACTGCAAGTTTGTTAGGTTAGTGCAATTTTTACTACTACTACTACTACTACTACTACTACTACTACTACAATACCACCACCACCACCCCTAGCACCACTACCACCACTGTCAATACACGTAAGCAACAGATGCAAGGGTTCATCCGTGTTCGTGTTCGTGGGTTCGAATCTTGGCGTCAAGTTGCGCCTCCTTCGCACCTTGTCTTCTGATGCGTGGAAACCTGAGCAGGTGAAAAATGATCATTAATTTGGATCCTGTGGCGAGAAGGAAACCTGACTAGTCTCTCGATGTGTGTGTGTGTGTGTATGTGTGTGTGTGTGTGTGTAGGTTGATCGTGAGTGATGAGAATATAACGAGGAATTAGAGTCAGTGTTGTAGCAGCAAATTCACTGAGTCAATCGCTTATTTATTCATTACCATATTTACATCACCTAATCTGAGAGGTAATGCGCTTCTACACGAATCATGGGATCATTTTAGTAACAGAGAGTGGCAGAGATGAACAGCTTAGAAGTGTAGCTGTTAAGAGAGAGCCTGCTGCCACTGGTCACCTTGGTAATGCTGTCTTGGTGTGGCTGTGAGAGGGAAGGTACTGAATCTGTTTCGTAGTGCAGTTAAAGAACAACAGATTGCTGTCACTTTTTACCTTGATGAATGACTCACTAGCTGGGGAGACCATGATTTGTAAAATATATGCGTGAATATCTTTGTATGCCAAGCCTTCACTGCAGTGGGCCGTCATTAGACATAGGGATCATTTCCTTACGAGGGCAATCTCAAACAACAACAAAAACTTACCCTTTGAGATGCTGTATTTGTGCGGCTGTGAAGGAGGAGATACCGAGAACATGTATCGTGCAGCATAAGTATACTCAGATTGCTGTTGCTGCTGCTACTTTTCACCTGAAGATGTTGTAAATGGTGTTCTGAAGACATGTACATTAGCTCCCAAAACTGTCTTTAATAACACGAGGTGTACATTCTGACACAACGGACGGTATAATCTGACACGTTGGTAATTACAGTGACAACAGTTGGTAACCTTACACACTGGGGATGCTTGTCGTGTATTATGACCTGGGAAATAACCCATTGACCTCAAACCTCTCACTCTGGAAATACTGTAAAAGGCTGTAAAAGAGGAATCACTGAGAAGATCCCCCCAAGTGCTACACAGATACAAGACAGTGCTATTATTACTCACCCTGGGATGCTGTGAGGACTGCTGTGAGGAAGCAGGAAGAGTAAAGTCCATTTTGAAATTCCTACGGTTCTACTTTAAAGGTATTGTGAGTTCCATATGATAAAATTAGCATATCACATTCCTGCACTACTGCCACCTCTCACCTTTGTATGCTGTGATGGTGTGAGAGGCTGCAAGAATAGTAAATTGTATTCTGAAAGCCCTGTTAGCGTTTGCCTTGGATATGTTGTGGTCTCTGTTATAAAGACACAGCCTGAGTACATTCTGGCATTGATGTTACCTCTCACCTTTGGATGCTGTGATGCTGTGGTGCTATACTGAGGAGGCAGCAAAGGCAAAGTTCGTTCTGAAATGTTTGGTAACGCTTAAACAGGTGATGTGAGCTGTTCCAAAACGCAGCACATATTCTGGCGGTGTTAGTACCAGTCACCTTGGGATGCTGTGATGTTGTGATGTCATTCTGAGGAAGCAGGAAAACTAAAAGAGGCCGCACTGAAATCTCCGGCAAGGGTTACTCAGATGTTTTGAGCCGTGTTATAAGACGCAGCATATAGTTTGACGGTGCTGATACTCCTCACCTTGGGATGCTGTGGTGCTGTGATGCTGTGGGCAATTTTCTAAGGACGCCACCTCTTCTTCTGACGCTGTCTAGGCACGATACGCCCCAGCCATCCGTCACAATCCGTAGATTTATAGACGTAGCAGATAAGAAGCTTGATAAGGCCTCCAAGAAAATTGCATTGCCGATTTATGAACGGCTGGGTGTTTTAAGTCTCATTGGGGTCACTGCTCTTTGAACCTCCGTCTCCGAGGCTTCATTTTTCTCCCTCCTTTTCTTCCTCCCCTCTCGTCTTCGACACGCTCTTTAGTTCGTCTCTGAAAACTTCCCTGTGGGATTTTTAGCGACCCTCTTAATGCGGTAATTCCGTTGACCGAATGATTATCTTGTTCCGGGAAGTCTCCTTGGTAGTTTAGGTTGGGCCTTGGACCTCTGTGTGTGCGTGTGTGTATGTGCGTGTGTGTGTGCGTAGTCACTAATGAGAATGGTAGAACTATGTAGGAGAGTGATAACTGTTAAGGCAGAAAGTTTTATACGCACGCACACACACACACAAAAAAAAAAAAAAGAAAGAAAGAAAGAAAGAAAGAAAGAAAGAAAGAAAACACCACCAAACAACCACAATAGCAGAATCTAAGAAGTGACAATGAACTTAAAACAACAACAAAACAAAAAAAGAGAGGAAGAGAGTGAGAGAGAGAGAGAGAAAATAAAGCAAGGGAGCCATCAAGGATATCTCTTTTTATCTCTTTTCTTCAGGTACATTTAACTTCCCCGTCAGCATCCTCATCCGACTTCCCTGATGAAGAGTAATCGATAATAGCTCGTCTTAATTGTACTTAATATCCTCGCATATCAGTAATTATTATCCTGGAAGACTTTTTCTTTATCGTTGATTTGATGAGGCTTTCAGACCCGAGGGAGGGAGAGAGAGAGAGGGAGAGGGAGAGGAGCATCAGATGAGGGAGAGAGAGAGAAGAGGGAGAGGATGAGAAAGGGAAAGAGACGGTTATGTATAAGAGAATATATTGAAAGATCGATGAGATAAAACGTTTACAGAAAATATCTTAGTGAAAGAAAATTAAGAAGAAGGAGAGGGAGGAGGAGGAGAGGGTGAAAAAGATGAACTTGGGATAAAGAGAAAGATGAGGAGATAAATAATATGCCAGTAAACGTAAAAGGAGGATGAGGTGATAGAGGACAAGGAGAAGACGATGAAGAAAGAGGAGAAATAATGGAATATAGAAATTCAGGTATACAATGCTGACAATTAAACGAAAAAGAAGTAAATGAGCAAAAGAAAATAGATGGTAAAAAATCTTAGTTCCTCATCTTAGCACAAAATAACATAGATAATGTAATTAAAAGAAAAAAAGCAAAGGAAAAATTCACACCCTCATTCCTTACACGACTTTTAAAAAACAAACTCTTTGAAAATTACCTCTAACAAGAAGTACTCGATGAAAAACAAATGCAATCTATGAGGAGAATCGCAGCTGCGTCTCGTAACATAAAACCCTTAAAATCCCATAAATATAAGGAGCATTTGAAAGCCCCGCATCAGGTTCAACTCACGTGTTTTGTGCTGCGTCCAGTCCTGTAGGAAACTTAAACCCAAACGAGCAGTGATCGCTGGGGAAATCTTCATTAAAAAACTAAATCCCACGTTCATTTTTTTCTCCTCCCTCCATTTTCATGTTGTAAGGGAAAGCTGCGCACTTTCCTCGAAGACTTGTTCCGGGAAATTTGTAGACACGAAGGACTGTGATATGTTTGCTGCGTGGAAAGAGACTCTGGTTACCGGCGAGTTATTTTTTTGTTGTCTGCTTCATCGTGCATCCTCATCATGATTAACGTACGCGAGGACAACGCGGTGAAATGATATCGTGTGGCGTAGTATGGGGGAATAAATGAAGGGATGGAGTGAATACGAGGAAATTTATGTAAATATGAGATTGTTGGAAAGGTGTGGTAGTGCAGATGACACACACAGTCTTACATAATGATGATAATGATAATAATGATGATGATGATGATGATGATGATGATGATAATAATAATAATAATAATAATAATAATAATAATAATAATAATAATAATAATAATAATAACAACAACAACAACAACAATGGCAACAACAACAACAACAAAAACAACAACAACAACGAAAACAATAACAACAACAACAGCAACAGCAGCAGCAGTAATAATAACAATGATAATAATAATAATAATAATAATAATAATAATAATAATAATAATAATAATAAAAAATAACAATAACAATAATAATAATAATGATAATAATGATGATAATAATAATAATAATAATAATAATAATAATAATAACAATAATAATAATAATAATAATAATAATAATAATAATAATAATAATAATAATAATAATCATGATAATAGTAATGATAACAGTAATAACACAAATCCATATGAAAACCTATTAAAACATACAAAATACCGAAAAAGCACATGAAAACCTACAAATCCACAGGTGTAATTATTACCAAACACACACACACACACACACACACACACACACACACACACACACACACACACACACACACACACACACACACACACACACACACACACTGCAGCAGCCAGCCAGGTGTGTACAGAGGGGTTGATAGGATTACTTTCCACAGGTTCAGGTGAGTCTCTTTGACACCTGATCCCGATATTGCCATTCACTCAGTGTTTAGACAGAATTTAATTAGAGATATGATGTCGAGTATGGCATTGGATCCCCTTTCTCTTTTCCACCTGAACCCTGTGTAGGATCTTGTCGTGGCCTAGATTAAGTGGTGTTTGGCGAGGTTAGGACAGGTGAGAGGGACGTGAGAGGGGAGTGAGAGGGGTGTACAAAGGGAGAGGAGGAGGTGGGAGGGAGTGATTGGTTTCTAACACAATGATAATTATCCCAGGAACTCTTGTGTTGTGTCACGGGGTATTGTGTTTCCCAGTGTCGTGTTTTCTTATTACTTCTCTCTGGTTTATAATTAGCTTTTGATTTTATTTTTGTGGGTGTATCATTGGAGTCCAACCTTTTTTCGTTCCCTAGTTTCTGTTTTTGTTTTATCTGTGAGTATGGATCTGTTTACTTTTAGTCTTTGGTTATTCGATTTGTCTGTCTGTTTGTTTCTTGTTTGTCATATTTTTGTTTACCTGTATCTTTCTATATGTGAGTGTCTTTACTGTCTATCTGCCTTACTGTTGGTCTGTTTGTTTTATGTTTTTCTTTTCATCTATCTATCTTTCTATTCCTATTTTTCTTTTTACCTGTCTATCTGTCTTTCTCTCCATCTGTCCTTTTGCCTTACTAAGCATCCTGTTCTTATTCATGTCTGTCTCACCTGTTGTTCTGTCTGTCTTTCTATTTACTCTTCTTTACTCATGCGTCTGTCTAATTCTAGTTGGCGTTAATTAACACAGGTAAAGGCAATATGGCAGGAATACCTAATCGATTCCCTTGTTCGCCTTCTTGGGACTGATGGATATGATGAGCAATGAAGCAAAATAGCTCTTATATACCCTTACAATAAGCACTAAATCCGCGTCGTTAGCGCAGGAGACAATACATCATGTCCTTCAGTGTTAGCACAAGGATTTCTTCCACATACATTTTTGCAATACGTAATTAATAATTTCACAATGAGCTAATTAAAGAAACGGAAGAAGAAGAAGTAAAAAAAAGGACAGCAAAAGATAATTAAAGCTTCAATGGCAGCCAGCGTCGCCCTCTCTCTCTCTCTCTCTCTCTCTCTCTCTCTCTCTCTCTCTCTCTCTCTCCTCTCTCTCTCTCTCTCTCTCTCTCTCTCTCTCTCTCTCTCTCGTCTTCACTTTCTCTCAAGCAGTACAAAATATTTTCCCACAAAACATCGATGCTTCCTTGTCCCTTCACTCACCCTCACTCATCCTCAAGGAACCCTCACTCGCATCCCTCCCATTACCCTTCCTCCAGCCTCCAGTGACGCGTTTATTGGCTAAATATCGCATGTCCTAAGGGGCGCAGAGGGACAGAGTCGAGGGTCGCGGCGCCGGGAAGACGATGCTGGTTGGACGAATCTTAATGAAAACGCTATCGCCTCTGTCCGTTTGGAAGCCTTTAGTATGCATTTTACGATGTAATTAGTTCTATTCATGGAGTGATTGAGGCATTAGGGGTCGTGGACACGCGTGAGGAACCGGCTAATAGGAAAGACTCCTCCTCACATCTCCTCTCCCTCCTCTCCCTTCCTTCCTCTCTCTCTCGCTCTTCTTCTCATCTCATTCGCCGTCATCGTCTTTTTCTCTCCCTCTTCCTTTTTCCTTAAGTCTTTTATGTTCTCGTCTTCTTCCTCTTGTCGTCTTGTCCTCACACCGTCTCTCTCTCTCCTCTTCTCGTTTTCTTCTTTCTCTTTCTTTATCCTTTGTCTTCGTCCTTGTTTTGCTTCTCTCTCTCTCTCTCTCTCTCTCTCTCTCTCTCTCTCTCTCTCTCTCTCTCTCTCTCTCTCTCTCTCTCTCTCTCTCTCTCTCTCTCATCTGCTTCCTCACTGCCTCTTTCTCTTCTTTGTCTTCTCGTCTATAAAAAGAAGTCTTCCCGAGCAACGAGATAATGTGAAGAAAAAGTTTTGAGTTGTGATTATTGTAAATATGCTTTTAATTTTATTGACTATGTGTGTGTGTGTGTGTGTGTGTGTGTGTGTGTGTGTGTGTGTGTGTGTGTTTTGTTATTAGAGTGCTTTTATTTGTTTAGAAATCAGAATTAAGGATCTTATGATTTTATCTTTATAATATAAACACACACACACACACACACACACACACACACACACACACACACACACAGTAAATATATCATCACTTCTTTTAACACTCGAGACATGAGAATCACCTCCTCCTGGCCACTTCATGTCAGGCTCCGCTGATCACTTCGCGGCCTCGGTGCTTCAATGCTTCACTGCTTCACTGCTCCGCTGGCTCACTCGTCGTCTTTAACATCCTTGAAGTGTATTGTAGTTCGATATCAGGGAAGCGAAGGACGATAACATGAGTTTAACAGCGAATAATGAGGGAATCAAGCGACAGAATCACGGTGTTAGCGAAGAATAACACTTAATAGTGAGAAAAACATGGAATGAACGGAGAAGAAATTACTATAAAGACAGACCGGAAGTGACAAAAGATAACATGGTGACGAAAAACACACCAAGGAATTAAAAAACGACAAAGTGTGAGAGAGAGAGAGGGAGAGAGAGAGAGAGAGAGAGAGAGAGAGAGAGAGAGAGAGAGAGAGAGAGAGAGAGAGAGAGAGAAACACGATCTTTTAGCGAATATTGAAATCTTACATACTAAAGTACAAGAACGGCAACAGGAAACTAACGAAGGATGACACAAAACAAAGGAACAACGTAAGGTGAGCGAGTTGAAATACTTGTAGATCAAACCACCGTAAAGGAAAAACAACACAATAATAACGAAATCCATCAGGGGAATTAAAAAAAAAAACGAACAAGAAACGAAAAACACCAAATAAAACAGACGAAAAAAAGTAACACGAAACAAGCGAGAAGCACGAATGAAACTACGAAACGAGCAGTCAAGACGAACGCAACGTAACACGAAATCAAGGAAGGGTTAACGTGGAATCAATGCTTAGAGTCTGGTTGTCGCCACCACCACCACCACCGCCACCGCTAGGAACAACACCAGCAGCGGGAGGAAAAATGCTGTGGCGGAGGCAAGGGAGGGAACACCGGAATAATTGTTTGAACATTAGCCGTGATGTTTATGTGGACGTAAATACGGGGCGGAGTTGGATTTATGGGTTATTATGATCGGGGGAATTTACATTTTAAACATCGCCGCCCGGATATATTGCACGTGTGATATAAAGCACAGTCTTGTTTGCCTGTTTGTCGGCCTTGCTTGACGTGTCCGGGAGGCGAAAAATAAAGAAAAAGAGGGCGTAATCATCATAAAAAAAGCAGAACGGTCCGGGTATTGGAAGCTGTGTCACTGATGGCATCTATTCTTGCTTCTATTTCTGCTTCTATTCCTGTGTGTATTCTTCATTCGTCCGCGCTCACGGGCAAGAGGATTTCACAGCCACTCGTTCCCTCATCGACCAGGTAAATGTGCTTCCAATTATCTTTACAGTTTGCTTTCGCCGTAATCCTCACCCTTTGGCCTGAGGCGAAATATATCATGCATAGAAATTAGGTGTTTAAAACTTTACCAATACTCGCTGGGTTTAGTCTCTTTTTTAGTCTAGCGTAACCTTAATGTCATTTGGGATGAAAAACTTTCCGACTAATTCACTTCTAATTCACCAGATCGTAACATGAATTATTTACAAATCAGTGTTAAATTACCTGGAGGCAGGAACACTTGCCAAACTTTCTGGGCGCGGCGGAGAGAGCCAGAGTGTTTGCCCGGCGTGCTCATAATTAACTTCCAAATAATATCGCTGCTCGGAACTTTGATAACATTATTTTTTTACCAGAGAGAGAGAGAGAGAGAGAGAGAGAGAGAGAGAGAGAGAGAGAGAGAGAGAGAATGAATCCGGGGTCCAGCCGACATCCTGAATTTTGCGGGGTTTCTCCCTCACCTGTTCTTGTTGCTGTCAATTATTTTGTGTTTACCTTGCCTCCCTTATTTTTTCAGCCGTTTTTCTTGTCATTTTTGTGTCTCTTTTTCGCTCCTCCGTGATCCTGTGTTTACTCTCTCTCTCTCTCTCTCGTCCTCTCTCTCTCTCTCTCTCTCTCTCTCTCTCTCTCTCTCTCTCCTCTCCTCTCTCTCTCTCCTCTCTCTCTCTTCTCTCTCTCTCTCTCTCTCTCTCTCTCTGGTATTTACTTTAGTTTCTCAAGGTCAGTTTTCCTCATGAGATATCTTATATTTTGTGTTTTCTTACTGTTTTTTTCGCCTCTGCTCTTGTTCACCCTGTAATTCTTTCTTTCTCTTTCTTTTTCTATATTCTTTCTTTCCTTTTTTCTTTTTTTTATTTGTTTCCCTCTTTTTTTCTATCTCACTTTTTTTTCCGTCTTTGTATGCTTGTCTGTCTGTCTGTCTGTCTGTCTCAGTCTCTCTCTCTCCCCCTCCCCCCCTCTCTCTCTCTCTCTCTCTCTCTCTCTCTCTCTCTCTCTCTCTCTCTCTCTCTCACACACACAAATTTGCAAAGGAAATTGGAAAGTGCAATGAAATGAACAAGGGGTGAAGTGAATTGCTTTGCCATTGCATATATATTCGTCTGTACTGTAATTCTTATCGCTCCACCCAATTGAGTGGCTTCATTTTCTTTATGTTCTCTGTAAAATCAAAATGTGTGTGAGTGTATTGGGGGCGGAGGAGGAGGAGGACGAGGAGGAGGAGAAAGAGGGAGGGTGAATGTGGTGCGCCTAGTGAAGCGGTCGCACACACACACACACACACACGCACACAGTAAGATCCGTGACACGCCTCGCTGCCTCACAATCATGTACACAAACTTATATATAGATGAAGTAAAACCGCTGGGAACTTTTTGCGCTCTCACAAGATTGACGAGAGAGAGAGAGAGAGAGAGAGAGAGAGAGAGAGAGAGAGAGAGAGAGAGAGAGAGAGAGAGAGAGAGAGAGAGAGAGAGAGAGAGAGAACAGGAAATTACAGTAGAGAACCTTGAAGAGCCCGCTGGGAGCTTCCTCTTGGTTCTCACTATTGGAGTTGGATGCCTCGGTTCTCGTTTCTCCTCCCAGACAGGTAAAGGTATTGAAGTGACGTGGTTAAGGGTAAACTTTAATATCGAATCCCATTTCAGTATCAGCGAGGTAGAGTTGGGTTTCCACTGTCAGATGTAGTGATACAGCCTTAATGCATTTCCTGTCATTTCCTTACATTTCTGAGAGTTAAAAAGTACTCTTGTATACTTCCAATCTCATCTTCTATATATTTAAATTGCCTTTATTTATCTTATTCATTTACCTTTAATATTATGCCTTCCTTATTAAAGATATGTTTCATTCTTATTATGTTTTCTTTCCTGTTCAACTCTTTTATTCATTCATATATTTTTATCCATACTTATGCTATGCAGCATGTTTGCTTTTTCTTGTTTTCAGTTCTGTTATCTCCTTCCTTGCGTCGAGTTTCTTCCAGTAGCTAAGTCTCTCCTGATCTTTATTTTATCTTTCATACACATTCGTTTATTTCATCATCTCTATTTCTCTATCTTTCCTTATCTTTATCATCCGTTAAAAGTCATGTCTTTTTTTTCCACATTTCTACTTGTATAGATATTTACCTTACCCTGCCATAAGCCCCTGTATCCCCTGCCAAAAATTAATATTTCTTTCTATTCTTTTAATTCGTAAAAATATCATATACCCTATCACAAGACTCTCTGTTCTCTGTCATCACTACTGTTTATTTTCTTATCCTTCTATTAGTAAGCTTCACCATCACACGCCCCTCTGTCTCCTACTTTCACTTCTATTTCGTCTTTATAGTTCACCCTGCCACACACCCCTGTATCCCTATCATCCTTCTTGTCCCTTCCTTTCCTTCTGTTAGTATACTTCACACCATCACAAACTCCTCTATCCCCTGCTTTTACTTCTATTCTGTCCTTCCTTTCAGTTCTACCCTGCCACCCTGTCCATGCTTTCAGGTCCTGTGGGTCTACCCTCTCGTCTCCGGCAAGGCAGACACCTTGAGATAATCCTTGTCACTGATCTGAGCATAATTCGCGTTGGTAATTAATCTGGAGACGTGAGTCGCGGGAGAATGCCGCGGCCACACCTGCAAGAGTCCCGCGTCCTATTACCTAAGCACGGCGACCACCACCGGCCAGCGAGAATAATTAATACCTGAACCACCACACGGACAGGTGAGAATTAATGACTTTGGCACCTCCAGGTTACAACTATAATGTCTCTTTTTTCTGTATGTCTCTCTCTCTCTCTCTCTCTCTCTCTCTCTCTCTCTCTCTCTCTCTCTCTCTCTCTCTCTCTCTCTCTCTCTCTCTCATCAGTTTTTCATAACCATAATGTGTGTTTTTATACCACAATCACACCGTCACACTTGCATTTACACCACACCACACCACACCACACCACACCACATTCCCAAAAGCTTTAATTATCGGATCAATCTTCTCTATTCATGACCTTTGCTGACCTGGAGCGTTGGTCTTTTCTTCTCTTTTGTCATATTCGAGCGGCCAGTGTTCGTAACTTGCTTCTCGCCGCTGCTGGTGTGTTATACATTTCTTCTTTTCAATTTTCTTTTCAGCCTCGCCGCCATACTTTTTCCGGCCTCCGCCACTTTTATTCACTCTTTTATCCGCCTCTGTTCCGTCCCTTCTGTTTCTCTATCCTCCCTCTTTGTTCTGTGCTCCTCGCAATTCCCTTTTACCACTTCCCATGTCGGCCATTCCATCGGCTTCTACGCCAGTCATCCCGCGCCCGCCTCACCGCACTTGTCAAACGCGTTGCAATTTGGTCCGGGGCAATGAATAATTTTTTTACACCTGCACAGGGACTTGTAGATGCATTAAAGCTAGAGCGTTTGATTTCCCCGGACGCCATTATCTGCTATTCCTGCCCGAGGGTAATGTATGAAGGGAGCTCGGCTAAATCTGGAATTGACGCCAGGAAACTGTACACTTGATATTTATAAAGTTTACGCCAAGCTATTGAGAGGCCAGAGTCTCCCAAACTGGTATAGGATCATGTTCTTTTTCTTTTTCTTTCGTTCTTTTTTTTTTGCATTCTTGTTATAATGTTATTCGAGAGAGAGAGAGAGAGAGGAGAGAGAGAGAGAGAGAGAGAGAGAGAGAGAGAGAGAGGAGAGAGAGAGAGAGAGAGAGAGAGAGAGACGCCTACACCTCGCTAGTAGTGTTATATTACAGTTTTTATGTGTGTGTGTGTGTGTGTGTGCGTCTTTGTTCATTCTCTCTCTCTCTCTCTCTCTCTCTCTCTCTCTCTCTCTCTCTCTCTCTCTCTCTCTCTCTCTCTCTCCTCTCTCTCTCTCCTTTCTCTCTCCTCTCTCTCATTTCCTTTTTTCGCCTAAAGTGCCTGCTCTGAAAGGGAAGGTCGATTGTTTCTCACTTTGTTTGCCTAACTTCGTGTTCTATAGCTGATGAGGAACTGGACTCGAGGGAAACAAGGTAATTTGGATGCTCGAATGAAAGTGGAAGTGGTCTGGATTTAGGCTTCACCCTGATGGAGGTGTGTGGCGCGCGGCGGGGTGTGGGTGGGCGTGTGGGCGTGGGTGTGGCTGCTGGTATGGGCGTGGGGGAAGAGGTGTAGTAGGAGTGTAGTGTGGTGCGATGCTTTTTTTACTACGGGCATGGACGGGTGTGTGGGTGTGTATTGTTTATTAGTGTGCGTGTGTGGATGTGTGGGGGTGGAGTGTATATCTTATCAGTAAGCCCGTTAATAGGTGTGCGGGGAGCGGGCGTGAGTCAATGGGCTATATTTTAACTGCATTTTGCGTTGCCAGCGTTGTGAAATTGCTATAATGAAGATGTAGGTGCTGGTGAGGCGTTAATGAACAGTGAAGGTGAGGAAGGGAAGGTGTGCTTTGATTAAGGTATCATCACTTGCCAGGTAAAAGCCCTTAGGTGAGACAGGTGTGGGGAAATGAAAATTACAGTGTCACTTGAATCATCTTGAGAGAAAAAAAAAAGTAATATCGAATGACTGAGAAATATTATTTTAACTTTTCCTATATTTTCTTTATTTTACGTTTATTTATAGGTCTTCTTAAGATTAAATAAGACCGAATCATGAAAATAAAGTGCAATTTTTATATATGTAGAATGTGGAGAGAGAAAGAGAGAGAGAGAGAGAGAGAGAGAGAGAGAGAGAGAGAGAGAGAGAGAGAGAGAGAGAGAGAGAGAGAGAGAGAAAAAAAAAAACTGTCATCATTGTAAAAGCTTAAAACGAGAACTTCACATCTCGGGAAAGGTAGATCAGATGGCTGTACCGTGTGTGTGTGTGTGTGTGTGTGTGTGTGTGTGTGTGTGTGTGTGTGTGTGTGTGTGTGTGTGTGTGTGTGTGTGTGTGAGTGCGTGTGCGTGCGCGCCTTGAGAGAGGTAGCTAATGTGGGCCGCAAGGGAAAAGAAGTCATTGCTGCAAAGTCACCTGGGAAATCCTTGCACATGTTCACTACGGGTGCTACCTGACCGGGGGGGTGGGGGAAGATAGAGAGGAGGGAGAATGGAGGGATGATGAAGAAAAGGCGAAGAGGAGGAGGCAGAGTAGTAGTGAGGAATGAGAGTCAGGAATGGAAGAGAGATCAGAAAAGGGAGAGATAGAAAGGAGATAAAGAGAATGATTGGAAAGGAGTAGATTGATTGACTGGAAAAAAAGTGTTATAGCCGAGGCCGTAAGGCGCCGCTATAGGAGGGGGAAGGGAGAGAGAAAGAGTACGATGAGGAAGAGAAGGGATTATTCTTGCAACGCCTCTCGTTGAGTCATTTCCCTGAAGCTGCCTTGGGTTGTCGCTGGTCGTATACTCAGCAAGATCTGGCTACTGGCGATCGTGTAAAGCCAGCGACACTTGATTAAATGTAGAGCTACGTAAATGTGCTTCTAGTAGGCATGGGAAACAACCTACATTCTCGACTCTCACCCTCTCCCTCTCTCTCACTCTCTCCCTTCCTCTCCCCAGGCTCATTTCTCTCTCTTGTTTCGTGGTGGTGATGAAGAGTCGGGTCGTCAGAGGGTCGTCAGAAGGGTCGTCATCACCCCGTCATCACCCCGTCATCACCCAGTTATCACCCCGGCCCAGACCTGTCATCACCTGCTCGCCACCTGCCGGTAATCACTGCACA
>NC_087185.1:6467500-6472500 GCF_035594125.1 Scylla paramamosain
TGTTATATAATTGTCTATTCCAGCAATTCTTTAGCATCACCCTTTTGTTATTCACTATGCTTTGGAAACAAGTAACAAAACAGCAGCGCGTAGTCAACCCTGGATAGATATCGTAATGTACGGTCCATGTGGCTTCTCTGTCTCAAAATTACGATGTATTTCCAGTGATGCTCTTTTGTTAAATTGATAGCCTTGTGCAACCATCTGGAGCGTCACAGTAGGGAAATATCCTCAGGCAAAATAGCAACACTTCATGATGAAAAAATGTGTAGGAAGGGATATCTCAGGTAACTCCTAGAATACAGCCAATTGTGATTCAGTTTCATTCTTTTTCACCACTTTCCGTAGAGTGGAAGTCGGGAGAGTGGTTGGCAGCATGCAGTGATGACTCGAGTCCACATCTGACATCCTGGTGACCGGTTGATTTGTGGCTGAAGGTCACCTGTAGTAAATTTTAAATGTATATCTCGTAAGGTTTTTAGAAATCATCCTGATCCATAAAACACAAAAACTGAATGCTCCCAACCTCATCCGTTATAAAAGTTTATATTCGCATCTGCATCCATCTCCATTCACTAATCTACATTTTTAAGATATCAGAGACATCTGAGACACACACACACACACACACACACACACACACACACACACACACACACACACACACACACACACACACACACCTTTGGAACATTAATCATTACATAAGTCATCTTTACCGAAGCGATCCACACTTGGTCTCCGTGTTGGGCAGGTGTTGAGCGTCTCGGTGACACCCGTCCCCGCCCAGTGTCTACACCTGCCCGTCAGTGGCGGCACCCGCGGGCAGGGGGCGGCAGCCTGGGCGCCACACCTGGGCGGCGCTGCGTCAGATTGTTCAACTGTTTGAAACTTGGCGTCAGTGGTGCCAACTTCCAGAAATTTCCTCCCTCCCTGCTTCCCTGTGTGCCGCGTCCCTGCCCGTGTCCACCGCCTCGCCCACCTTGCTGATACCTACACCAGCTCAAGCTTGAGTTATTTTAGTCTCCTGGAAACTTGGAGCGGCCGCTTGTTTACTCTCTGTCCGCTGGTCGCCGGAGTGTGAGGAGGTATCGACTGGATGCTGGTAACGCTGCTTGTTAAAACTTTGCTGCAGGTGTCTCGAGCACAACAGTGGCGGTAATGATGAGCGCGAATACAACTTTTCCGTCTTTAGCTTCTTCAAGATTTCTTAACTCCGGCTTCGTTGAGTGTAGTGGGCCTGTTAGCGGCTGGCCGCGGGTGGCGCTCGGCACCTGCTGCCCGGTAGTGTGCCGTCCGCCGGTCAGTTGCCGCCCCGCCAGGTGTGGCGCAGCGGGAGGCAGTGGCAGGGATGACGAGCCTTGAGTCAACACACAGTGGCTGGGGGTTCCTGCCTGTTAGATGCCTCGCTTAAAGTTTTAATTAATCCCTCAAGTTCCGGCTATAATGAGTTAGTGTAGTTTTCCCGGAGTTTTAAAAACATGTTTTTGTTGTTCTTGTTGTTTAGAGGAGCGACGACCGAGACGGGGCAAGGAGAGGCATCGCCGGGCGGGGATGGTCACCTTGGGCTCCGCTGCCCTGTGTACTGCCCTGCAGGAGGAAGAACGCTGCACACACTCGCCTTGAACCGCCTGCCGCTCCCACACAATACGACGCGAACAAGTTTGTAGTGGTGGACGCTTTCCTGCAAGACCAACACAGCACACTTGTTCTGGTCTGGCCTTTTGTCATCCATTCTACCATGGAGATTTACTTGCTGCGGGTCTGCATGTGTTATTTGGAGTCAGTCAGTCAGTCAGTCAGTCTGCCAAAGCTCCTGAGGCTCCCGGCATAGCATTGTCAGGTTAATTTCTGCTTATTCTAGTAGCCTTTGTTGTATTTCCTTTATGTTTCAGCATATTTAATGTATTCTGCTGTGGTTTATATGTTTCTTTTACTTAAATTGGTTGTTACTTAAGGCTCAGTCATCGTAATCTATTCATAATACTCATTACTTTACGATCGTTTTAGCCTTTTGAATATTGTGAAAGCAAACTCGTATGTTCATGTATCTATTATTTACGTTGTTCGTGTCATGGTTACGTTAGAGTTAAAACTAACTTTATGACCTCTGCGATTCTGACGTTAATAGTGTTTGACTGGTCGCTTGGGCCTTCCCCGTCCTGAGGCCGCCACGGAGGGGGCCACACGCCTTGCTGCGCCATCAAGACACAAATGACTGTCGGGGCTCATCACACAATGCAAGACTAAACAGGAAAATATCTTGAATCAGCAGCAGATATTCCGGTAGCAGAATTTGTCTTGTTTTCATTGATTAGTATTCTAGACGTGGGTGTCTTCGTCAGGAGCAATTAACAGACAGACGGCAGCTTCCTTGAACACGACCGTATTGTCCTGTCAGGAGGAACAAGACGACCAACACACTCCTTGGCTCGCCGGACAATTGTTTTGACTCAGGTGTGGGATTCGACAAGCATCGCGAGGCGCAAGTAACGAGCCACGGGCCCACAATGCTTGAAGGATTTAGCGGCACGTGTGGGGCGGGCTGCGGTTCCTTCCTGACCTTGGGCGGCGTCTTACCTGGCTGGCTACATGACTGGGAGGAGGGAATGAACATGATTTGATGTGTCGCCCCTCTGATCTCATGGGTAGAAGGAGGGCAGGAGCATAGGAGGGGGAGGGAACGTATAGGGATGATGACGTGCTGGGCGCTGCTATGGCTCCCTGAATGTTCATCTCGCTAACACCTCGCACGCAGCACTCACCGGGCGGGGACTCCAAAGAACTCACTTACCTTGATTCGTTATTATTTGTACATATTGCTCGAGTTGTTAGCGTGTTAGTCAGTCCACTCCCGTGTGTGTGCGTGTGTAGCTGAACCTCGTCTCTCCTTCCCCTCACGATCACTCGCTTCACGTTCTTCATGTTACGTTTCAAGCGAACGCCTGTTGTGTGACATTTCTGAGCCGGCCTGTGGTGTTCCGGCTTCTCCCTCTCCTGCGAGCATTGTGGCGGAAATCAAAGTCAATAAAGGTAATTGCATCTAAAGCGACGCCCGCCATGACGGTCAAAGGAGCCACAGCGGGATCACGGGCTGGAGGACTCTCACTAGGAGGAATCGCTCATTCACAAACGATCAACACAATACACCCAGAAGCTGCATAACTTCACAAAAGGCCTTTGGTCGCCGCCTCGCAGCCCTTCAAAAGCTCGCCTTTCCCAACATAGCTTTGTGGAGAGAGCCGCCGTCACGGAGCCGCCGCCCTCCGAAGCTGTCGTGTCGTCGGCGCCGCGAGGATGTAAACACGGTGCTGGCTTCCCTCCTGCCTGGCCAGTCCGCGGGTGACGCTGGCTCGCCGTGTCTGTGGCTTCGCTGCATCACTCATTCATTTCTGGCTGCTGGAGGTCAAGCTTGCGTTTTCCTTCCTTTCAAAACAGCTTTCCCTCGTGCGCACCTCCATCACACAGCAAATCCACCTTGTGTTTATACTTTTAGCAATTCCTTGAAGTATTCGTGCGGTCTTTTCATCAGAGTAACATTTTACTGCACACGCCACCTGTTAGACCGATGGCCATAACGTGCCGTCAACCCTCGGCGGGCAAGTATACAGGGCGTGTGTACATTTTCTCAGATCGTGGCTGTTGAATCCCGTAGACTCGCCGGCCGCGCTCCGCCCCTCCTGGTGTTTACACTAATTAAGAACTTGCTTGACGAGGATCACAAGAGCACTCTCCTCGATGTATACACAGGGCGCTGCCTGGACCAGGGCAGGGCGGCGCCCCCCCTGCCCGCCCTCAGGGGGAGGGACCAGGCCAGCTACGTGGGCTTTATCTGCTTGTCGTGGGAAGAGAGAGAGAGAGAGAGAGAGAGAGAGAGAGAGAGAGAGAGAGAGAGAGAGAGAGAGAGAGAGAGAGAGAGAAAGGGGGAGAAGAGAAAAAGGAGGCAGGCAGGGAGGGAGGGAGAGAGGGAGTGTACCACCAGAGGGCACGGCGTCGACGTTAATGGCCCCACTTGGCAGGAATAAATAATTGGGTCAGGTGAGCGAGCCTTCCCTCCACCCCTTCTTCCCTCCACCGTTCCCTCCATCCCTCTCTCTTTCCTTTCTTCCTCCCGCTCTTGTAATATCTCCCAGACCATAACTCCCACATTACATTGCTTATAATACACTAGTGAACCTGATTTGTAAGTCATACACACATACATACATACATACATACATACATACATACATACAGCACGTGAGGGCACACCTGTTATGTATAAGCTTAACCTGCACGTACACGCCCCACATGTAGGTATAACTGACGTACACAGCCGCGCATGTAGATATACGGACACCGCACACAGCACACATTTAAGCATAACGCTCACGTACACAACATGCATGTAAACACAACCCGCACGTACATAGTTCCCCCTATACAAAATTTAAACGTACACAGAAGCAGTCAACTTTGAATCAGCTCACTAATTAATACACAAACATTAATTAAGTCAATAACACACACACACACACACACACACACACACACACACACACACACATGTTCCACCTCATCCACAGCCGCATTACCCCACACCCACACGCGGATAATGACTTGGGACATGGCTCTCTTTACCCCATTTACCGAGCCTCTCACTCCTCCTATAACAGCTCATTTGACTGGCTGGCGCGCGGTGCTTGAGACGCTCATTTGACTCCCCTTCTTCCTCCTTCTTACACTTGGCCGCCGCACAAAACCTCATTAGCAGGCCGTCACTCACAAGGTAATGATCATCCCTCTATGATGTGGAGTGTTCGGTTTGGTACCTGACCGGCGAGCCAAGGCGCCACTACAGCTTCAGATTATAACCTCTGACGTGCGGGAGAAAGGGCGAGAGCTGGGGAGGGACGGGGGAAAAAGTCAAGATTAATGAGATCGCAGGAGTAGGTTTTCTTGTAGAGTTATACGTATGCATCCCTCGACTTGGCTTGATGTTCCGAGCGTCGTGGTGAAGG
>NC_087185.1:6477500-6512500 GCF_035594125.1 Scylla paramamosain
ACATGTTGCTAATTGTATAAACACGGCTGACGCTAACAAGCAAGGGGGGGGATCCTCTCTGCCCCTTCCTCCTCTTCCTCCTCCTCCCTTCCTCCTCTTTCCTTCCCTCTCCTCCTTCTCTTCCTCCTCCCCCTTCTCGGTTCCCCTTCCTTCCTCCTCCCTTTTCTCGGTTGTCCTTCCTTTCTCCTCCTCCTCCTCCTCCTCCTCCTCCTCCTCCTTCTTGTTCTCAGGGCTCCTTACTTCCTCCTCTCCCCCACTTTCCTCCTCATCTTGGTCCTTTCTTCCCTCCTCGTCACTGCTTCTTCCTCTTCCTTATCTACACACTTCTTTACCTTTTCCATCTTCTTTCTCCTCTTTCCTTCAGTGTATGTATACGTTTCACAGGGACTGCCACGTGTAGGCCTGATGACTTCTTACAGTTTCCCTTATGTTCTTATATTCTATGTTCAGTCTTTTTTTTTTTTTCTCTTTCTTCACTTAAGGTTCACTCGCCTTAACTACGGTTCCGCGGTTCCTGTTCTGCGGTTCTCTCAAAATATCTAACACGTGGAACTCATCTGCTTTTCCTGTCAGCACTAGGAATATTTTTTGTTGCATTTTTGTAGCGCCCGTATATTTTGTGGTCTCGTATTCCCGCCACTCATCAAGGCGTTGCACTGCTATGCCGCCACTTCAGTAATTGTCAATATTTGCCGAGTGCATGATGGGAGCGAGGGAATCATGCAGGTGAAGGTTCAAGTGAAATGTGTACAGGTAAGCTTCATTAGCCCACCTGTGTCTGTTTTGTTGATGATATTTCTTGGGGGTTCCGTTTATGTGTGTGTGTGTGTGTGTGTGTGTGTGTGTGTGTGTGTGTGTGTGTGTTATATTTATGTCTGTCAGTTAAGTTGTTTTTGTATTGGTGTGTTATCTGTTTTTGTTTGTTTGTTTGTTTGTGTATGTATTTTTTGTCTGTGTCAGTATTTATGATTGTATATTTTGTGTCATCATTGTCTCCCGTCTGTCTGTGTCTGTTTTTCTATCTGTCTCTTTATATAACCTTTTATAATTCATATTTATCATTGCACTCTTTTGCATAGTTGTACCTGCGTCCTCACCTGTTTTCTTGTTTTCCTGCCCACGTGTTTACTTGTCGCTTCACCTGTGCCTGCTAATTTGTCATGGTAGAAGCTCACAGGTAATTGGGGGACACGGCAGCGACACCTGGGAGGAGTGTTCACCACAAAGGAAGGTGTGGTGCTTGAATAGCGATGAGGTGACTTTTTTTTTCACTACACTCTCGGCCAAGGTAAACACCGTGTCCCTAAGGCGTGTTAGAATCCACCTCATCTGTCTTTCTCGGTGTTTTTCAACGGATAGAATTGTTCCTGTGTGTTTCTTTGTGTCTTAATGTTACTTCCGATCGTGTGGGACAACTTGTGCTCTGACTTAAGCTTTTAGTGCATCTTTCTCAGTCACTGTATCTTGAGTGGCTATTATTATTTTTTCTCTCTCTCCTGGGTGTGGAGGAACAGAAGGAATGCAGATTGTGGCTTTATCATTTAGTCGTGCCAGACTTCGCCTCGCTCCCTTAGCACTCCCTTGTCTTTGCTCTGATATGCATCACCGACTTGCTTTATGGGAGGACCTGTCAGGGCGCCGCTGCTTCACGCCCTTGCCAGCTTTCTGTGAGTCAGTTTGCGGCTCATCACCAATTTTTACTGTTTTCCCTCCGTCGGTAGCGTGGCAGCAAATTAAGTGACAGTCAACTGCGTCATCGTATGTTCCGAATTTTCCCGCCAAAAGTTATAACAGAAGAGGACTGATAGAGGACAGTGCCGGTTTTTGTTGATGCGACGCTTGTGTTCGTTTTCGCCACTGATCAGTTTCCGTGGCCTGAGTGTGGTTCGCCTTGTGGCCGCCGTGCCTCTCCGGCGCTGCTGGTTGCTGGTGGTGGTGGTGTGGTGGTGGTGCTGGCGGGAGTGGCTAGACAAGACTCCTCACACCCATGTAAGCTGTCACCTGACTTTATTTTAGTAATATATATGTATGTACTTTAATTACTTGGCCAAGAGTCATCCATGATTCAGCGACAGAGTGTTTGCAGCGCCTCGCTAATTAACTTTACCTGCCAAGGCCAGACTATCAAGTCACTTTTACTTCTCCATAAGACTTCAATCCCGCTGCTCACCCTCGCCGGCCCCGCGTCGCCCCGCGGACAAGGGCCACTTTTCCTCGCCCTAACGTGGGACTCGCGGCCCAAGTGATATTTCCCGTTTCATACACATTGTCCGGCCGATGTATCCGTCCATTTCAGGTTGAAGGAAACAAGACCAGCGAACATACAAACGAGCAGCATCGCCCCTCTCTCGCAATCAACATTTCTTACTGTATCTTGCATGCAATCACTGCCTTTAACTGCGCCAAGGTGCGGCTGCTCGGGGCAGGAGGAGCTGCACCTTCACCATCACGTTAGGGCGAGAATTCCACTCCGGCGCGTCTGATTTACGACCTCACCGTCAGGCTTGTGACGACCCTCTCTTGTTTTGAACCTGCCAATCAGTGCCTAATTACACTTGCTCTTATCACGGCCAAGATCCAGCCTCCTGAACCATGCCTGGGCATTCGCACGGACAGGTTCATTAAGTTTACTAATTACTAAAGCTCCTAGAGTACTCCAAAAGTTAAATTGGGCCACATCAAGAGACCTGAGGAGGAAGGTATCTGATACCAATTATGTATGTAGCAGACGGCGCCTATTGTGTCCGCCGCACATGTATGAAAGAATCGCGCACCGCACTGAAAGGGAACAGCCTGGAATTGCTGTTGAAAGGTTGTCTCTGTAAATTGGTATTTATTCTGATGCATGGCGGTAATTGGCAGCCATAATTCTATCAGCTACCTGCATGCTAATAAAGTAACTTTAATATTGAGAATGCAGAGAATAAACCCACCGGTCGGAGTATTATTTATAGCCAATTACTGTCTTTCATTACAACATAAAACAATCTGACAGCTACTGATACTGAAGCATTCGGATGAAAAAATTGGCGATAACAACGTGCATTATAGTTATTTTATTGATGGGACGAGCCAACGCACCTTGATCACCGTAACACCAGATCACCTGTTGGTAAGTGGCGGGGCGCGGGGAGGCGGGACCGGCGGCGAGAGGGGCTCCCGGTAAGGTGTGAGGGGGCGGGGGAGACGAGGGGAGGAGGGGCTGTGATACACGTGTAGGGTGGAAGGAATCGTGGAGTCGTGAAGGGGTAATGAAGGTGGAGGTGGTACATACGCCTCTCACCTACACAGGTAAAAAACACCTTTCACTCCTCAAGATGCTTTCACAGATAGGTTCATTACATCGGCAAAACACGGTGGTGGTGCTTCAGTTCATTACTCTAGTTTAGTTTTGCGTCTCAGGTATTCGACAGGTGAATAAACGAGGAGCCTCCCTTGAATATGGATATTTTCGCCTGTTAGTGAGTGTACCTCGAAGGGCGGGGAGAAAAAAAAAGAGTATGTCACACCGCACTTAAGTGAGAGAACACACTGCTGGCGTCAACTTGCGGCTTTGTGAGTTTGTGTGGCGAGAAGGGAAGGCGAGACGCTCAGGTTGGGGGAGAGGAGGAGGGAGAAGGAAGGAGGAGGAGGAGGAGGAGGAGGAGGAGGAGTACGAGGAAGAGTTTTCGCGGCGTCTTGATGTGCCCAGGTGATGTAAGATCTCTGACACACTTCCCCGCTGGTGATTTATAAGGTGGGTTAGTGCAAAAAAACAGGGTGTGACGCTATGGCATTGCAGGCAGCAGAGAGAGAGAGAGAGAGAGAGAGAGAGAGAGAGAGAGAGAGAGAGAGAGAGAGAGAGGCGGGGAGGACGAGGGAGTGGGAGGGAGTACACTTACACTACTCCCCCACACGTTTCTACTCTCCCCCACCCTTCTGATGCCCTCACCGCCGGCATTAGCGTCGCCTCCCTGACAGCTTTATGGACCCTCCGTAGCCTTGTACTCGCATGCACAAAAATTATCCTTCGTATATATGCATGGTGCCGTGTGTCAACCCCGCATATAAAACTCAGATGGAGGGACTTGTCGGCGATCCTTAAGGAAGCTTGACCTGGTGGGAAGGACCTGGAACTACTGTAGGATTCACACACACACACACACACACACACACACACACACACACACACACACACGCGGGTTTTTCTTCGGCACATGGTTTGTTTTAATGGACCGCTCAAGCTTCCCGGTTATGATAATTCGTAAATTGCTGGTGTGTATAAACGCCCTTAGCACTGAATTTCACGCACACAGTGGCGTTTAATTATGTGAGATTTCAGTGTATCAAAAATGTGCTTAGGTTTATGGTATTATTATTATTATTATTATTATTATTATTATTATTATTATAATATTATCATTATCATTATTATTATTATTATTAGTAGTAGTAGTAGTAGTAGTGGTAGTATAATCATCATCATCATTGCTACTACTACTACTACTACTACTACTACTACTACTACTAATTCTTCCTCCTACTACTACTGTGCTACTGTTACCACCACTATTGCTATTAATGTCGTGCAACATAGCAGTACTCGATTTCGTATCCTTTTTTTGAGTTGAAAATAATAATCCTCTACTTATTTACACAGTAATTAACACTTGCATTTCACCAAACATTAGGTCTAGTGTTTCTGTTTGCTGTATTATTGTAATCACGGAGATAATACTAACTTCTGTAATGTATGCTAGTGTATTATGATATTATTCTTGCTTTTATTCGGTGGTGATGGTTGTTCGTAGTAAAGATTGTTATCTTCACAGTTTTAACCACAAACTACCATCACCACATTCAGTTGAGAAATGACAGAAAGGATATCGAAAAGAGAAGAGAGAGATGAAAGTGAGGTTGAGGAAAAACAGTAAGAGGAGGAGGAGGAGGAAGAGGAGGAGGCTGTATTTCTTCCCAGCAAGGTGACGTGAGGCATGGAAGGGAGGAGTGAGACGAGTAAGGAGGGCATGAGGGAAGGAAGGAAGCATTGAGGGAAGCAAGGGAAGTGTGATGCAAGGGAGGAAAATTTGAGGGAAGTTAGCAAGGTGTAAAATAAGGGAGGAATATATAAGGCAGATAGGTAAGGAGGATATGAGGTAAGGAAGGAATGAGTGAGTGAAGGAGAGGTGTTAGCAGGGCAGCACCTCATGTCTCCTGTGCCAAGCTAGACATTGCTGCTGAGACTCGTATTAGGTAATGTTACTTAATCTTTACTTACGTGGGTGTTGCGGCTTATCAGATCCATTCTCTCTCTCTCTCTCTCTCTCTCTCTCTCTCTCTCTCTCTCTCTCTCTCTCTCTCGTAACGTTAATGAACCCGTCATGAACTTAGTCAGACTTCGCTGTTGTAAAAGACAATTAACAGTCAACTCCATGTTATCACCGACGCTCTTTTTTTCAGCACATTTTTAGCAGTGACTGGTGACGAGAAAAATAAAACTTTGCCTTAGATTCTCAGGAAAAATGTTCCTTGTATTTGCCGTATTTGGGAAGATCGAGGAATCACTGACGTTGCGTCCTATTTAATCAAAGTGTTTGCGTGGCCTCACTAGCGCGCCTGTATTATTGCACAGCCCGGGGTGTTGTCTCGCTTCGCACGGAATTCTACGCCCGAGGTCGACTTGGCACACCCGCTTGCCAAGATGTTTGTCAACAAGACGGATCCTCGCCGACATTATGAGCTGGAGCAGCACAGCCGCGCCGCGTTCATTAGCATGCATAACGAACGCCACGCACGCAATGCACGCACGGCCGCCGCGCACCCACCAAGCCGCTGTACGGAAAGAAAAGAAAGGCACGGAGAGCACACACGTAATCGCAGCGAGAATTACGTTAGGGTGTCGTGTTTGCGCATTTCTTGTGCTGGATTGCTCGTTTTTTGTCTCTCTACGTTAAGCTGAATCAAGGAGGTGTTTTTAGCTTAACTGCAACATTCGCTTGTTTCCTCTGCTCGTTTCTTCCCGTTTTTCTTTCCCTCGTGTCCCACTCTATAGAAAGGGCATGATTTTGTGCAGGTACAGAAATTTCACACACACACACACACACACACACACACACACACACACACACACACACACACACACACACATATATATATATATATATATATATATATATATATATATATATATATATATATATATATATATATATATATATATATATATATATATATATATATATATATATATATATAATTTATTCATTTACAGTATACACACACGCATACACACAAATACACACTCTCTGTTACACCAAGTCAGTCATAGCCATTTCACCACCTGGGGCCCGTCACGCGATCATGGTAACAGCCACTGACTGAAGCACTCGCATTGTGACTGGTCTGCCTATTTCCTTGTCTTGTTTTTAAGGCGAGTGGCAGACTAGCGGTACACTTGCGTCGTAACTCTTACTTACTTTTAATGTTCCTGATTCTCCAAATAAAAATAATTTGGTATCTTACAATTAAATAAAGGCTTTGTTAACAATAAAGTAAAGTTGCTGATCGCCTCAAAACATGACCGGAATACGTAGAACAATCAGTGAGTGAAGCGTTAGTCAGGGCGGTGTTATGTCCACGAGTCTTCGGGTGGCAAAATTACTGTGATAGAAATAGGTACAATAGTTGTATTATTATTATTATTTTTTTTTTTTTCCCTGAATAGTGCTTTCGTTGAATTCAATCGTCTTACATGTATATGTCTCCCTCTTCTATAGGCGAGGGGGCGCGGGTGAGGGACGCCTGCAGGTCACGCAGCTATAGGGCGTTAATATATTGTAGTGAATGTTCATACTCAGTTTAAAGACACTTTCATTAGTTAATAGACGTCTCTGAAAATTACGTAACCTTTGTTCACAACGTCCATTAATTGACTTGTATCGTGACACACACACACACACACTATGTATATAATACTAAACCTCTCACGCCATCGGAAATATTATAAAGTGTGCAGGTAAAGTTCAGGGGATATTCATATTAATATTTTAAGTGGTTGGTTTTAATTACACGTACGCGATAATTCTTGTTTTAAAATTGATATCGCATACACTTCAAATTATTATCTATATCTCCTTTCGTTCGCGATTGCTTATGAAATTTTAAACTTTGACTAAAAATAGACGAATCGAGCACTTGGCTGGCGTGTTAATTCATGGACATTGAAGGTAAATACGCGACGGGCGGTGTTTGGCGCCACGTCATGAACTGGCTAACGAGGGGCGGCCGCTGGGGGGGAGGGGCTCATATGCTAATGAAAAATAAATAAATAAATAACATACATTTTGATAATATAAATACAACACTGCCCAGGAAAAAAAGCATATTCATTTTTGTTGTTGTATAATCAAATGTTTATTAGGATTTCAGGTTTGCAGAGCGAAGGAAAATGTGGATTGGTTTGCTGGTGGACGGTGCGCATGCGTGGGTCTGCGGTGGATGGGTGGGAGGCGGGGCAGTGCTGAGGTGGGCGGCCCGGCAGGTGGATGGTGGAGGTCCGGCGTCTCTTCGTGCCCTTGGTGAGTCCTTCCCTGTGGCTGGATTAATGTTTGGTGGTGAGAATTGTAGTGTAGTGATGCGTTGGAGTTACTATGTATATTTTGCGTTAAGGTTTATTCTTTGACAGGAAAGGCTGGCTAACTAGGCCTTAACGAGATAACGGTCATTCGTACTTTGGCCTAATTATCCAATGCTCTAACGATCTGGTATTCTAGTAATTTATATAAGCCCGACTTGAATTATGGTGTAACTTAATGTATCTTCTCACACTTAAGGAAATTTATCGAGGATTCATAATGTTCAGATTAGGTATTGTTTTCTCACTAGTCACTAAACGACCAAAACCCTTTCTCCTAATTCCATCTCAATTTTCCCATTCTTCGTCCCGGTCCCTTACCCCACTACTCTCACCTCTGTACCTTCCCTTCCTGCCTCAGCCATGCCTATCCCTCTGAACCCACCCACCTGAACCTAATTTGCCTACTCGTCCCAACGTAACTAGTCCTCCCATTGAATCCTACCGCAGTATCCCACACCAGCAGTCCTCTCCCACCTAATCTGTATACTTAAATCCCAGCCTGCTGTATTTATAGATTGAGGTTTTTTACCTTTAAAATTTGAGCTATACCTTATTTTTTTCTACAAATATCTATGCAGTCTCTTATAAACCGGCGCCTTATGACCTTTGTTGTTGCTGCGCCATGCAAGAAATTAAAAATAATCACCATTTCCTCCCCCCATCTAACCATATCGTCCTTCTTTCCCCCTACCTGTACCACACCACTAGTCCTCTCCCATCTATCCTTACCCTCCTTCCTCCTCGCCATCCTTAGTACGGCTATCTGCGCCTCCTGTCCCGCCATACACACGCCGACACTGCCTTCCTCCGCGCCGCCGTGTCGTGGTGTCCCTTCCGCCATGATGGAGTAATAATACTGTTCAGGAATACTAGTCAGGTGATTTTGTTGTTTTCGTTATCTTGCGCAAAGTTTGAGTAAATTCAGTGGATGTAGAGAATATTCATGGCTTAAACTTTAACCAAAAATAGATTTTTATGGACTTGTTTTATTGGTAATTTTATTTTGTTGGGATTTTTATATGATTAAACACATTCTGGCAGTGTGTGTGTATGGTGTCACATTACTAAAATCAATGTTAATAATTTTCAGGTGTTTGGTGACCCCACAAGGAAGCACCGAGATAGTGCTGCTGTAGACACGCCTGCAGGGTTTCGTGCTCTTCTGTTGCTTTCTGGCGCTGCGGAACTCGATGGGTGACATTGTTGCTGCTCTAGTTCATTAATTTTTTGGTCTTGCTCTATAGTGGATTTTTATAGATTTTTCTTTAGCATTTTGCCTGTTTTTTTTAAAAGTTAATCAGCGTCATGATTTTTCTTCATGGCGTTTTTTCCCTCGCTAATGCCAAAAGTATATATATATATAAAATATAATATATAAAAACAAGGGGGGATTATTTAATTTTCCCCAACCCATTTTCTTGAATGTCATTCCTCTCGCTTACCGTTAAGGAGTGGTGCGGGTGCGTCTTCTTCCCCGCTTATCCAAGTAGCATTAATTTAAAATAAGAGAAATCATCCATCCCATCATATCCACCTTAATGATTGGAGGATAAGCGGGGGAGGAGGGGGTGCGTCACCCCAGTAGTGTGAGTGTCACTAATTAAAAAAAAATTCTAGGACCTTATAAGTAAGCGAGGAATAATAAATGTTTTTGTGGGTTGGGGAAGAAAATTAAACAACCAAAAACACACACACACTTAAAGGGGGAGGAAAACGGTCCTGGCGTATTTGTTGCCGCTTTTTTTCCTCCCCCTTTATTTTTTTTATATAACGACTGGAAGCGCAACTTGCTTCACTGAAGACGCCGGCCTGAGAATCTTTTCTTCCCATTGCTTGTAAGTTGTCTGTACTCGAAGCTGCGACCATCCGCGCTCTTCCGGCTTCGGATCTCCGTGTCTGAAGCGCCTCAGTGCTGCTGCGTCATCCTCTCATCTCCGGATCTGTGTAACATCCCCAAGGTTTTCATCACACAATGTGGAGGGAGATCTGCGTGTCCGTAGAAAGTACACACACCTAGGCAAAATAAATAAAATAAAAACAAAACCCTAAAAACAAAACCCTAAAATAAAAAAAAAAAAAAAATGCTAGCTAAAAAAACAAAACGCTTATATAAAAAATAAACAAAACGCTATTATATATATAAAATAATATATATATATATATGCTATTTATATATATATTATATATGTTTTTGACAAGATAAATTACCAAAAAATGTTAGCTCCCCCCAACTGTTTTTATTTGGAAATCGTTTTTTTTTTTTTATGAAAGCAGCTTGAGTTCTTCTCACAGTATGCACCCCACTCTGCTTTAACCTAAAAACTACATATATACATCTCATCCTCACAATTATTAGTGTCGATTCTATTTACTTGTCCTCGTCATAATTTTCACATCCCATTTCCCCCCCTATATGTATATATATATATCCATCCCCTTTTCATTTGTCGTTCACTCGCACACGATTCTCACCCACCTGTACCCCTTAATTTAACTTCCTCACGTGACTACTACCTTAAAAATTAATTCCCTCACCCACCTGTACCCTTAATTTTCTCCTCCCTCACTAAAACAATCATCGGAGTATATATTAGGGTAGAGAAAATTAGATGAAAAGTCGCCTCATCGATCTTAGACGTAATGACCAAGAATTCACTTTAAAATACAATACTGATCCCATAAAAAGACCTTACATGACCTTTTTCAATGCAAATTTTACCTCCACATCAATAGTTTCTGCCCTTCATTCCCGTACTAAGCAGGTGAGTAACAGATTAAGGTAGATGAACGAAAATAAATTCATAAAGCCACTCCATTACGAAGAATCGGAAGGCACAAACGCTACGGACCCCAGATCAGCCCTACACTATCGAGTCCTGAGGCGATCGACCCAATATCCTGAACCATACCTGGATAATTAACTAAGAATTCACCTGGGAGTGGGGTAGACACGTGGTGGCGCCAAAGGCAAGGTACGTATTCCTAGAACAGACTCCACTGGGTCCCTTAAACAGCGTTGCATTATTGATGAATTAATGAAGCACCCAGATGTGAATAAATAGACACCATTATGAGTACGCGTGTTGCTTAATGAATCCTCTCAACTATGAATAAAGAAACCGAAGTAGTATGAGAAGAATGAATGTTACTTACGGATGTTCGGACTATAAATAAAAAGCACTAATGGCATGGACGTTACTTAGTGAATCCTCTGAATTATGGATAAGTAATGTGAACATGTATAAACTAGTAGTCTTAACTATGACTCCATAGTACTCAGGGTTACTTAGTGAATCCGAGTTCTCAATCTTTAATAGCAACTATGAACACTCAGCAACGCCCTGGACTGTGGATAAAGCTCCTGACGACGACTGACAAGTGTTCAAAAATAATCTTGCACAGCTGTCATATGGCGCAGAATAAATAAAAAAATAAATAAAAAAAAATAAACTATTAAAATGAGGTAAAAATGTAAATAGAAAATTCCAAATACAAAGTGAAAAAAACTAAATGCTACAAATTAAGCGTACAGGGATTTGGACCTGACGACTGAGACAAACCAGTGTTCACCGTAGCTGTGTTGGTGGTGCGTGCTGCTGAAGGTGTGCACGCGCTGAGTCTGGGCGGCGGGAGGTTAGCGGTGCAGGTGGTGACGATCACGTGGAGACGGAAAGTGCCGCCACCGCCGCTCTTGTCCTGCTGGGAAGGGGAAAGATTAGCTCCTAAGACACCAGACAGTAGTCCATTACATGTTACAGACTATGTATATCTATACTGCAGACGAGTTAAAGAAAAAATGTACAAGGAAGAAAAAATAGAACATAGGAAGATTTAAGAGTAGAAGAAACCGATGTACATCTTTATTACAAGGAAGGAAAAGTAAGAAAAAAAATATCCGTCTCAGTAACGGTTAAGTTGACCGATTCTGTTAAGAACTTTAAAATTCTCCGCTTCTGTTTGGTAACATGAATAATGCCTTGGTGAAATTTCCGCTCTTTTGGTGCTGAACAATCCAATTACTGAGGCGACCGATTCCAGAAAGTAATTAATTCAAAACGAGAGGACGTGCTCAGTTCAATGGAAAAAAAAAAAAAAACGAATCATAAGGGAAAAAAATAATTATAAGGAGGGAAAATGTTCCAAGTATAGAGTACAATTTCCTTGATCCACATACAAATGATGGTCAACATTAAAATCAATATTACATGAACTCTGAATAGAACACAAACAAGACTGCTTTTAATATACAAAAATAGCATTAAAATTTTTCCAATCCCTCAGACGTGCCTCAATCAGCAGTTATGCACCTGCACAAGCAATAATACCCTTCACTCAAATCACCATTAATTAGTCACAGGTAAGCCAACTAGCATCAGTCACCTCAGAACCAGTCAATAACTCACTCCAAGACCAGTCACTCCTCTCACCGCCGCGCCGCCGCCAGCCACTCCCGTTTATTAACACCGCATACCTGTGCCAGCATTCACTTCCCATGAGACAGGTAGACTCAAGGATCGCACTCCACGTTACCTCACTAATTACTCAAAGTTTAGGGCGCCGTTAATATTTTTGACGAGTTAGTGACCAGAGGCGATGGAGGTACAAACGAGGAGGGGGAGAAGAATATGCCAGTGGGGAATGAAGGAACCTAGCGGGAAAGAAAGCGGAATGGTAGCTGGGGAGAGAAGGAAATGTGTAAAGGAAATATGTAAATAAGAAGAGAGTAATGACGCAAGAATCCAGGAAGGGAAACTAATATACGTTTCACAATTCGATTGCAAGATGTGGAAACTAAACAATATTTAAAGTAACAAATGGCAACCTTGTAAGAATATGCAAGGGGGAAAAAGTGAGCGGGAAACGAGTAAGAGACGGCAGAGTGCGGGAAGAAAAGGATAGTGGTGGTGTAGAGGGGGGGAAAGCAGTGGACGAGACTAACTCTAGAAAATCAGAAAATCCTGAACGATGAGAAAGTCTTTACTCGTGACGGACACCTTCGCGCAGGAAGCACAAGTCGTAAGAAAATCAAACCTTACTTACCTAATGAACAAGACGGGAAGAACAACACGCCATGACGACAGCAACGCCTCTGCCACGCCGCCTCCACGCCTTCACCTCCCTCCGCTGCCGTCAGCCACGCACTAAACGCTCACTGGTCGGCGGTCGTGGAATGTGAAATCCAGCTGCTTCACTGAATCTTGAGTCGAGATAGTAATTTCCTCTCTTCTTAGTTTATTATAGATATAAGCATACAACCTCTGCGTATATTAGCATCTGATTAACATGGTTTATAGAAAAGAAAAAAATGTCTAGATTTGAAATGTGGCTGTTTCACTGAATCCTTAGTCGAGATACAGGTGGAATCTAAATAACTTGTTTACTACCTTTGTGCTACTTCTAATCTACTATAAATATTATTGTACCTACTCATATTATCGTATCATTAATGCTGTCTATATGGTAAATTGCAATAATGTAGTGTTATAACAATGTGCTCAACTGGTTCGAAACAGGAAAACACTAATTACACAATTCGCAATATTTCTTTCAGTATAAAACTAAAGTAAACATTGGAAAAAGTAGTATTAATGTGTTTCGTTGAAAAAAAAAATGAGTGTTAAAGATCGTAACGTACCTGATTAAATGCAGCTTATCTTCCGCTTGTCACTGCTGATCCCGGAGTCAAACAAATTATAAATAAAAACTTTTCGAGTCCCACTCTGCTCTTCCAACAATCAGGATTACGCTGGTGAAAGTCTCCAAGATATGCCAAGGTGTTTATTTGGCTCATCACTATCTGTGCCACCACTCATCACCACACCCACATATTAACTACCATGAGCAGCAGACACTACACTCTTATTACCATAACCACACTACCACCATGAATACATAATCACCACTTCAGTTATATCGTTACCGCTCTAATCGCATCACAGCCACAACAGCATCACTACCACCTACACATCATCAATACCAGATATGTACCCGCCACTACACCAGTCATCACCACCACCACCGCCACCACCAGCATCACCATTTCATTAACTAAATAAAAGAAAGGCAACATAAAAGTCACTATTTTCTCCAAACACGAGTCTCGCCAAAGGAATCAAACGTGTGAGTGTTTAATTATTATGATTAATTAAACTTTGGTCAACTAAAAAGCCAAAATGAATGAATGGTCTATCAAATTACATTTTAATAATATGAACCAACAATGAAAACTGCGAAATAAAAATGTCAGGGAGGGCAGGCGTTTCTCTCATTAATTAACACTACACTGTATGTCAGTTTCTTACCTTGATTAGTTTTCATAAAAATGCATCGCATAAACAAAATTATTTAAGATTAATATGTTGTTTTTATGAAATGGTGACGGTGGTGATGGTGGTGGTGCTTGTGATTGTGGCGCAGGATTCTGGAAACGAGGAGAGGTTGAGGACTGGAGGGAGAGGAGGTGGGGGAGAGGGAGGGGGAGTAATAGTGGTGTGGTAAGTTAACGATCCAGCAACACCTGGCACCTCACCTGCTTACCTTCCTAATTAATTGGTGTTCGTGGAGGAGCTGCCAAACAGTGCCATATTATTGCTTCCTGCCGCCAGTTATGACTCCTCGCCCATTATTTGCTGACCTCATCGCGGCCTCCCTAGGGATCACCCGAGGGGAAGTGTGCCTCCCTATCCTCACACAGCCCTGTTACTCTCCCTCACTCCACTTATTACGCTCCCTTATTCCCCTAACATACTCTTAACTCCCTCTTACTCCCCAACACTCATTCCTTACTCTCCTTCACTTTCTTACCCTCCATAGCCCTCCATCACTCCTCACTCCCTATTCACTTTCCTTTTCCGACCCTCAATCCCTCTTACTCAGTCACCCTCCCTCACTCTCCCTCCTCCACGGTCAAGACGAGGGAAACAACAACTAGGAGGAGAAAGGAAAAAAGAAAAGAAAAAAAAAAAACCAGGCAGCTTAATTGCCACCCATGTTGTAGTGGTAATTACCGAGAAATCATAATGTGAGGTAAAAATCATAAACCAACATCGGCCGGACCTGCTTCCCGTAATGAGCAGAGTCGAGGACGAGAACCCAAGTCTGGGGGATCGAGTTAGGTGAAAGGGGTAAGGGGGGAAGGGGGGAAGGGGGAGCGGCGTGCCCTGACTCCCCACTCCTTCCCTCTCTCTCCTCTCAAGCTGAGGTTAATCAAAGACCACCGTTAATAAAGAGTAAATACGTCTCTTAATTAAACTGATTTACTGAGACAAGCGGCGTTAAATTTTGGACAAACATTACAACAGGAAAGCAGTCACTCGTACGCGCCCTTATCCCCCCAACCAGACTCCTGTAGGGAACGCTCAGGGCGGCTAGAGTGAGGTAGTGGTGGTGGTGGTGGTAGGAAATGTAGGTGTGAGATGGTGGCGGTAGGGAGTAGTGTGGGTGCGAGGTGGTGGTGGTGGTGGTGCTAACTGGTGTGACTGTTATGTTAGCTTCCTTCCCTAATTTAGCACCTGGTTCTAAATGACTTGTACCTTTGTGTGTGTGTGTGTGTGTGTGTGTGTGTAGCAAATTCGTCACTTTAATCTACACTGGACAGCTTCAAACACACACACACACACACACACACACACACACACACACACACACACACACACACACACACATCATTTACATATCCCAAGGGCAGACTCGAACCAAGAACGCACACACACCAATCATATTATCGGACACGCATCATCTCCTCACACTCACTGACACTAACCTTCCAAACCAAAGCCAAAGCTTCATCCCTCAAGAACTCACGGGTGACACTAGGGAACCAACAATCTGTGGACCATATCATACTCTATATAACCATTTCACTGCAATATGCATTAGTTCACAACACTAAAAACAGTGTAAAGAAAGAAAAGGCGTTAATATATTACATTTTTCAGTTTCTAGCTAGTGAAGTGTCTGAAGATTGTTATAATAGAGAAGGAAATTGTTTTGAAGTGGTTTATAATCAAGGAAATACGTGCCGGATAGCAATAAAGGATTGAAGCTAAAAGTTATAGAAAGAAAGAAGGCTCCAGGTACTAGATTTTAAAGTTTCTCGCTAGTAAAATGCTTGAAAGTGGTTGTAACAGGGAAAGAAATTGTCTTGGAGTGGTTTATGATCAAAGAAATACGTGCCAGATAGCAATCAAGGGATTAAGCAACGACAAAGGCCACCAAGCCCAGATGTTTCCTGAGGCTTACTGGGCTGCAATTACCCACTCGGCGGCCCGGTGATGATCTGGGCTGGAATGCGGGCTGGACAAACAAGTCTTGGCCAGCCTGTTTGTGATTTACAGCCGACGTTTCCCTGCTGCTTTCGTCTGAGAGATTCGCCTCCTCAGTCCGCTAATGAAGTGGTTGCGAGGTGTACTTTATCTTCCCTTGTGTGTGTTCGCCTCACTGGCCACACGTGTTTGATACCGCCACCCCTCCTATGATTCTACCTCCTCCTGCACGCACACTTACATGCCTTGCTAGCTTTCATCGTAATTATATTTTGTTCACGTATACCTGTGTTTGTGTCTGCGTGTTTGTAGGTGCGTGTGTGTTTTTTTTTTTTTTCCTGTGCTACTTTTTTTTTTTTTTAAGGACTTGATGTGATACGCAAAGGCGAGTCTTGTTATGTCTATCACATTTATAAATAACGACAGAAATAAAAGTAATAATAATTATGATGGAAACAACGATACTGCTGCTGTTGCTACTACTACTATTACTTCTACTTGTACTGCTACTACTACAGCTACTAGTACTACTACTACTACTAATGATAATACAAATATCAATAATGAAAGTACCAACACTAATAAGACTCAACAAACACATTAACATAAAAATCAAAGTCACTAAGACACTAAAAAGGGACGGATAAAAGGAATGAAAGGGAGAAAGTAAGAGAAGGAATGGAGATAGAAAATGGAGACATTGAGAGATGAGGATCTGAACTACCGTCTTTATTGTATAGCAAAAAGAAGACGTGGAGGAGGAGGAGGAAAGTTATAACAACAATACAACACAATCATAACCATACACGAAGGTCACGCAGGAGGGCAGGTCAGGTTGAGTCAGTTAAGTCACCCAGTGGACGGGAGAAGAACGTGTTTGTGACAGGACGGCGCGAGGAAAATCCGGGCCGCATGACTTACAATGAAGAGTTACATCCATTAGGTGAAGAAATTGTCCTGTCAGTCCCTTTGCGAGTCTTCTGGTGTGCTGTCAACCTCCTTGTGTGTGTGTGTGTGTGTGTGTGTGTTTGTCTGTGTGTGTGTGTGTTATCTAAACAGGCATGGGTATTTTCCCAACTCGTGTGTTTATCATGTGATCAGCCTCCCTGCCGCCCTCTGTTGACTGTTCCGCTAACCATCTGTTTATTTGCCGCATTGCACCTGTTTGTTTACCTTTCCAGTGTTATGTGTTTGCGCTTGACTCACTTTCACCTGTCCACTGCAGGCGAATATGAATCACTGTACTATTTCTAGGGACATTTGTTTCCCCTTCCAACGCTAAACCTGGTCTCGTCTTTTTCATTAACCTTATTGTTCTCCTCCTCCTTACCCTATTCGACAAGTAGTTCAGTAGTAGTAATAGTAGCAGTAGTTCATCTCTTCTATGTAATCCACCTCCTCCGTCTCTTTTTTTCCTTTCTCTATTCTATCTTGCTGTCCTTCATATCAATTACTGGCAGTAGTACATAGTTACACACCAAATCTTCTGGTATCTTTTCTCCCTATGTATTTTTATGTTCCTTTCCTCCTCCTCCTCTTACTACTACTACTACCACTACCACCACCACCACTACTACTACTCCTGTTAGTCCAGCGCCACCTTTCCCGCGTTTCCTTGGTCTGGATTGTGTGTTTACTTGTCCTGGGCCTCCCCTACCTGTCTATTAAGCCCGGCGTGCCTGTCCGCTGCTCTCGTGTTTACACCTGCCCGTTTATTCAATACCCAAACCTTCGCGATGTTGGTTTTGTCGGCCTGTCCTCCCACGTGGTCCGTTATTTTCTCTCCCTCCTTTGTTATTGTTGTTATTTTGTTATCGTTATCATTATTAGTGGTAGTGTTGTTGCTGTTATTGCTGGTAATGTTACTATGACTATTGCTGCCTCTACCTTTACTATTTATTGCTGCTGCTGCTGGTGCTGCTGCTGGTGCTGGTGCTGCTGCTGCTACTACTACTACTACTACTACTACTACTACTACTTGTTGTGGTTGTTATTGTTATTCATACTTCTACTTTTTCTTTCTTTTTCATCTTCTTTTTCTTTTTTTTCTCTTTCATCTTCTAATTATTATTATCATCATCATTACATTAGACAAAACATTCAGCACAACACACCAGTCACATGAAAAAAAAAATATATATAATAATAATAATACTTGCATTTGAGAGGCATTACTAAACAACAAGTCAATTTACGGAATAAGAGTTAATTTTTATATCTGTGTCTACGTACATGAAAGCTGCACATCCGCCTCAGTCTCCCCAAGTGCGTCTCCATTAGTTGTAGTGACTCGGAAAAATACAAATGAGTGTCTCTTATCTTTTCTTTTTGGTCATGGGAATGAGTGATAAAAATCCGTAATACAAAGACGGTAACTTGCTGTGTTGTGGTACGTTGTGTGTGTGTGTGTGTGTGTGTGTGTGTGTGTGTGTGTGTGTGTGTGTGTGTGTGTGTGTGTGTGTGTGTGTGTGTGTGTTTGATTTAGTGGTGTGGATTTTCTAATGTGTCTGCTACGATGTTTTTATGTTTGTGGTGTGTGACGAATGGTTGTGTAGGTTAGTGCCTGCTTGTAGTGTGTATCCAGAAGGAGTACAGTCCAATACTAAACTGTTCTTCATTTTAAACTTTCTTCTATAGTTATCTATTTATGTATTTATTTTTTTCGTAAAAGACAAAATAGTAGTCTTTCCTTCTTATTCCATTTTTTTTTTTTGTGCCTTTAGTTGTTTTCTTTTTCGCATAAAAGAAAGAATTTTTTTCTAAGTTTGTAAAGAGAAGATGAATGTTATGAGCATACAAATCTGTATGTATCATTATGAAATAACAAAACAAAACTGTTTTTATGCATTTCTAAATCCACGTGTATCATTCATAATACGTATATATTAATTAGCTGTACCATTATTCTTTCAGAAATCACAAGAAAATCCTTATGGAGAACCTGAATTAATAAATGCTCATCGTCAAGGAAATCAAGGTAATAACGAAATATTACACTTAATTCCCTTCGTCTTATCACACTGCTGTCTTTCCAGAAACTGTAAGCAAATCCTCACTGAGAATTGTAAACTATGAGAGGCTAGAAATTAATACACTCCATAATCGAGTAATCTATTGCACTCACTTCAATCTTACGTCCTCTGATCTCTTGGAAATCTTACAAAAGCTGACGATATTAGATTCTTAACATATCACAGGAGTTAAGATTGAGAGAAAACACAAAATACAATGAAAAATAGAATATTATTAGACTTTTAACCACGACTACACTACCAGGTAAATCAAGATAATATAAGTAGAACATCATCTACCTTCTCTTTCATGTTACTCACCTTCATGCATTAACTAATTACCTTTTATACGAGGACACAGGTATCAGGTAGAGAGATAGTGGCGTCCAGCTCACCTGAGGGTATCACCAGGTGTGTCTTGCCCTCCGCAGCAGTAAAACGAGTGGAATAAAACAGGAATCCTCTTCTTCCCCCGTCCAGGTACAGGTGAGGCCAGGGCAGGTGAGAGGAGAGAGCTGCGAAGAGATGCAAGGATGAGAAGGTAAGAAAGTGGGTGTAAGAAATAAAGGAAAGGAGAGTGGATATGAAGAAAGGGGGGGGGAGAGGGTAAGTGAAGTGAAAGGTGGTGATAAGTGAGGGTGTGAGGTGAGGGTGTGAGGTGGAGATATGAGGTGAGGGTGAGATAAGAGTGAACTGTGAGGGTGAGATGTGAAAGTAGCAAGAAGGCAAACCTGTTGAAAGTCCGATGAATAAACTGAATTAATATAAGTGATGAAAGAGTGTTCAGATGCAGTGTTCCTGGAGAGAGAGAGAGAGAGAGAGAGAGAGAGAGAGAGAGAGAGAGAGAGAGAGAGAGAGAGAGAGAGAGAGAGAGAGAGAGGTTCTCGATACTGACAATGTAAAAAAAAAATATTACTAACTAGAATAAAAAAAAGTTTCGCATATTGATACTTTTATTTATTTATTTATTTATTTTTTTTTTTTGTGTGTGGAAAATTAACCCTTGATAAATAACAGAAAAACATAGATAATTTAGTAAGTGTAAAAAAGCAAAGTGTATCTCGTAACATCCTGAAAATATGGGAATTATACATGATTTTTCAGATAACTAGGAGGAGATGCACTTACAGAAGCTTTAACGAAGACAATAAAGCAAGCCATTTCCTTTTATTCTTTTGCAAGACAAAGATAAATGACGCAGTAAAAGGGAGAGAGCTGATGGTTTTATCCGAGCAGCAAAGTAAAAGTAAACAAATAAAGCGCCATATTTACTGAAGGGCGTGAAGAAAAGTTTGAAAATGATGAAGAAAGTTTGAGGGCGTATGCTGCGGTCTTCATCTCGCCCTAATGAATGAATGAAATAAAGAAGGCAATAATGAAGAATGTTATGGAGAGTAATAAGTGAGCATAAGTAGTCAAGAGCAACATATAATCTACTTTACGTCACGAATGAAGAGCATTTTGAAATAGATAATTAGAGATAAGCTGTCATAAGTAATCATAAGCGTTAGGTATTCTATCTTATGTTTAACTAAACAGAATCCAAATCTACATCCAATGAAAAATACATGACTATTCAAACAATTTTCTTTTGACTTTAAGGATTATCTAAAGAAAAAAAAAGATAAGACTGGTTGAAATAAAAGCAATCCAATTCCAAATTCCCTGAAAAAAAACGTGATTTTTTAAAAGATTTTGATGATAAGTAGCATTTAGACAAAGCTAAAAAAAAAAAAAAAAAATCGTTAAAATCGAAACAATGACAGTGTCGCCTCTTCATTATGAATAAGAACATGGACTCGAAAGTTTTGGCGAATATTCTACAGGTAAATGAAAAGGTAATGATAAAAAGGAGACACTTGTAGCTGTTTTCGAGACTGGAAGATGAGCGGCGCGTGGAAAGGATCTTGCCTGTAACTTTTTTGAATGTCGTAACTTTTAAGTACCAGAATAGCTAAGGAACTTTTACTTAGCGTTGCAGCAATATTAAGTGGAATAGACTTTTTTCCTACTTAAGTATGATGCATGTTATATCTTTGTCTGAGTGTATGTTTGTCCAGGTCTAATTATGCCCCTTTTCAGTAACTCTTCTTGTATTTTTACCTTTGTCTGAGTGTCTGTTTGTCTGTCTACCTGTCTGCCTGTATCATTCACTTCGCTCACTCACCTGTCTGTCTGTCTGTCTGTGTGTATATTTGTCTGTGTAATATATATAATCTCTCTCTCTCTCTCTCTCTCTCTCTCTCTCTCTCTCTCTCTCTCTCTGTCTGTCTCACTCACACACACACACACACACACACACACACACACACACACACTACCCACAAACACTCAGGAACCTTTGTGCGGGGGAAGACGTGTGCTCTGAGGCGCCCGTTCCTCTCTGTGACTTGATTATTGGAGCCTGAAGTAATTGCTTATTGTTTGCCTTGGCGATGGCGGCTGCGGGACTCACCACTCGGCCCACATCAAGTATTGCTTTTCGTTCTGGCCGCGTTATTACTCCGGACACTGGTAATTAATCTTTGGCTCCTAGCTGCTCAGAATTTCTCTCTCTCTCTCTCTCTCTCTCTCTCTCTCTCTCTCTCTCTCTCTCTGTCTTACTCTCTTTCTCTCACTCGCAGGTTCGATGGTTTTAACACCGAGGCGCACTGAGGGAAGACGAACGAGGCTGAGGATGAGAGGAGAGAGCGATAAGGGAATGAAGGAAGGGAAGGTAAGGGTGGGAGATACATCATGCGGCGCCTTGTCTCAGTGCTCATCTCCGTCTCTCCCTGACCTTCTTGACCTTGTGCTGTGTTGTTCCTCTGTTATTAATGAGTAAAAAAGGTCATTGTGTTACGTGTGCCTTGTTGTTCTGGTTGTGCTGTTAAAGTAATATGTGGTTGTGTTATATAAATTATCATCGTTTTTTCTTCTCTCATCCAGGTGTTATTTTTGTTACCTGTTGATTAATTCCACCACCACCATCACCACCACCATCATCATCAGCACTATAATCACCACAAAGGAACACAAAGGAAGAATAAGCAGCAGCAGACTTAGTGGCCCTCACGAGGTTATTTTGTGATAAGCTACAGTATATGATTTAAGAGATGCAAGATAGCAGAGGCGAAGATATTTACTCCCACTACGCAAGCAGCGCAGAAAACAAGAACAAGAGCAACAACAACAATAACAACAACAACCGTAAAAGCCTGTCGTCCACTCAGCAGGGAGTAAAATAATGAGGTAAATAAGAAGCTAAAAATGAATGTTGTTTTGCAAAATGTGAAACCCCGCTCCATATTTTCCTTTCAACATATTTCTCATTACGTCATTTTTTCCCGCCTCTTTTTTTGCCCCCCCTCTTTTCATCCGCCGGAAAAAAAAAAAAAAATATAATGTATATTCGCCCTTATTTACTATGAGGCGAAAATATTTTAATTCCTGCTGGACACGCCGCAGCGCCAGCCACCTGCTAATTAATTACCCACTTCCTGCGATACCTGAAGGACTATAAATCTCAGTACAATCACATGAAAATTTCCTTCCAAAAACTTGACTAAAACTGCCTGGTAAAGGAATATGAAAAAGGGACCCAATTACTGAGGCCGCGACTCCCTCCACACGGCCTGGGCAGAATTCCAAAATTGCATCACCTTCAAACTTCCCCCTCAATCATTAGCGTGTCCAAACGAGCGTGTTAAATGAGGCCCGGACGGTAAGTGGCCTAACAAGGTGACTGAACAATTATTTTCATTTTAACGACGTCATTAGCGCTGCTGGTGACAAGTGGGCCACGCACTCGTTAAGATCCGGCCACTGATTGGGGGAGGTGCGGCCCCCTACCCTGTCCCCATCCACCACCTCCTTCACTTTCCTATACCTCCCTTCCAATCCTCTTCTACCCTGCCTCCTCCTCCTTCCGTGCCATCGACGTCCAGCTCTCTCTCTCGTCCTCACCGTTCCTCCCTTCTTCAATAAAGGCAGATTTATCTTTTATGTAAAGATATAATGAGAAATAAACATGGGATATATAGGAGCGTGGCTGGACCTGCTGAGGGGAGGCGGAGCTGCAGCTGGTTACACTAACTTATGCAAATTGTGTTCAAATACGTCCGCCCGAGTCTTGTTCATCTGCCAAAAAGTGACAAATTCACAACCTTGGGTATTATTTTGCCTTTTTTTCTCTCTCTTGCACCTCTGGCTCTCTTGTTCCCTTCCCCTCTCTCTCTCTCTCTCTCTCTCTCTGCTACACCCATATCAGGTCGCTCACTTGTAGACTTGTTGGTGCGCGGGGGAAAGTAGTGTCTCCTTTCTTTTTCGAGTTTGTTTAAAAAATACGAGTAAAGAAATTACGCCCCTCGTTATAGTTTTCTGCCTCGTTTTCACTTTGTGGGGACTCCTCATTATAGCTGTGAGTTCTTTTTTTTCTTTTACCTTTTTTTTTCTTTCTGCCTGCCTGCCTGTGTGTGTGTGTGTGTGTGTGTGTGTGTGTGTGTGTGTGTGTGTGTGTGTGTGTGTGTGTGTGTGTGCAGACGACAACACTGGCTCTGCTAAGGTAACTTCCTGACGCCGTCTTGTTATCAGCTCTCTTCATATGTATTGGATTTTGACCTCTCCAGCGGCGTCGCAGTGAGCCCATTAGCCGTAACAACCTCCTCACATCTCATCCGAGTCTGTCACTTCTCGTGTTCGTTTGGCGACCTCTCACGACGTGTTTACAAGGTTCCCTCAGACCCTCGCCCAGACGACCTACGCGACGACTTGTCTCCTTCCACCTCCAACGGGACTCTGGCTTCACCTCCACCCAATGCAAGGATCGCAGGGCACGAAGAACACACGTGGCAATAGAAATACTTTAAAATAAAATACTTTAAAAATAAAAAAAAAGGCAACTGCAGGACATAGTTAATCATTATGAGTGCATAAATATATTAAAAAAATAATAATAATATTTTCATGTAAGATAAAGAGCACAGGATATTGATGATATTTGTAAAGTAGGATACAATGACATAAAAACAAAATCCTGCAAAGGACACAAATGCATTAAAATTATTGAAAAAAGATAACAATTTCAACGCACTGCAAGACACAAGGCACCAAGGACACAGGCAGTATCAGGACACGTGCATACTTGTACATACAAAACACAAGGGAAAGCAGACAGCCATACGAAAACACTGCACAAAAAACGAAAATTAAAAGCTAACACATTTACGAGACACTAGGTTGAGAATCCATCACACTAAGTCATCAGGGAAACATACATACATGAAAGTTAAGGAGAAGAGACGAAACATTGCCAAACACAACCTTTCCGTATTGCAAAATGTACATACGCTGATAAGGAAGGTATATGCTCTTAGATCGAAGCTGAGTGAATGGCATAAAAAAGGTGATATGAAGATTAAGGGCCCGCGGGAAGGTCAGGTGTCCCCAGGTGTTGAGCGAGTGTGTGTCAGTAAAGTGGTGATGTAGGGGCGCGAGGCGAGAGGGACGAGAGGGGCGCAGGAGGAAGACGTGAAGGATGGACCGTTGCCAGCGATACTCCATCTAAGTTGACATTCATCACGAAGAGTTAAGGAGGAGGATTGGAACCTTTTCTAAGAGATCTGAACCTCCTCCTCTCGCCTCCTGCAGGTGTAAGGGCGAGGCAACACTGTCACTCCTTCGTATAATTAATTACCTGACAAAAAAAAAAAAAAAAACTGATACGATGCACATAATTGGCAAGATGGAAGTCAAAAAGAAAATCAGGTTTAGAAAGTAAGCAAAAAATAGAACTGAAAGTTATATGAATAAACAAAGAAACAATCGAAGGTGGGTGAGCAACATCGCTCTTTTATAGTGAATTACCTGAGATGAGAAAGTGGATTTGCAACACAAATTTACGAAAATGGAGGTGAAGAAAAACACCTTTAGAAAGTACGCTAAAAAAAAAAGAACCGAAAGAAAGTTGCTTAAAAAGAATCCAGAATGATAAAAATATGGAATAATCAATGATGACACTTTCACCACTTTCAGTAGAATATTAATAATGGTTGTGGCCGCCCCTGAACCTCTCCCTTCACACATGGCTTCTTTTTTTCTTCATATTCGCTAGGTCGACCAGCTGGCCGTCCTAATATACCTCCCCTCCAAGCAGTTAATATCGCTCTCACCCTCCCCACCCTTCCCCATGCTTCCCTCCCCCCCTCTCCTCTCACCTCCCATTACCTCACACCTCTCTTGGCATCCACTATTAATCCTGTCTCCCTCTCTTCATCCCTTCTCTCCTGCTTCAATCCTTCCGTCCGTCTAGGATTGCAAAGTATCAGTCTTCTGTATTTCATCTTATTTATTTATTTATTTTTTTTACAGTTTTTTCTTATCGTTATTTTGGTTCTGGGTTGGTGCTTATGCTCTCCCTTGTGTATTCATCAGGATGTAATGGTGTTTTGCTAAGGGCACCACCACCGCCATCATCACCATCACACGTGCCGCCTTCTCACCCACTACTATAACCGCCACCACCACCACACACGCCACCATCCCCCGTACGGTTTTTGCAGAAAGTAATCACCAATTTTACATCATTATCTATTATAATATCCAAACCATTATCCTCACCCTCTACTGCCCGTTCTCTCACGCTGCCACCACCACCACCACCACCATACCATCCCACTATCACCACCACCATCACCAACACCTTAATTAAGACCATCACCACCATCCCGCATTTTCGCCCCTCACCACTCCCTCCCTTTCAACCCCAGCCCCCTCTCCCTTCCCTCCCCACCCTACGTCCCTTCCCCTCTCCCCTCCACCATCTTGTGACGACCAATACAGTGGAGGGCCTGGGGCGGCGATGGTTGGGGAGGGCGGGGAGGGAGGGAGAGGGGCGCCTGCAGTGTTACCAATAACCAACACACCCTCAAATAACATCTGCTCCGCCCGTCCTATATTTACTTGGTATTGTCTCCGGTAATGAATTCTTGCCGTAGTATACAGCGCCTCGATGAGTCTCTTTCAAGGGCGCATCGACCCAAACAGATCATGGCGGTGTGACAACAGGACGGAGAAAAACAAGAAGGGAGCTCCATTACCCGCCACGGCAGTAACAGTGGGACACAATCAGCTGATCAAGGGAAACCAAGAGAAACCTATCACGTGATGGGTACCGCCAGCCAGCCAGCCCCGCCTGATCAATTTCTCATCAAAAGCCAGTGGGTTGGTGAGATTTGCATGTCGCGAGTTGTTTTGGGAGAGATACAGGAGGGAACGAGGAACGAGGCGCGGGAACACGGCAGGAAGATGAAAGTGTAATACCGAAACAAATCTCATCATTTTGTGATTGATATTATTGGGGTTAGACAGAAATAAAAAATAAAAAATACACATAAAAATCCTGTAGATATGTCTCAGTAGATGATTGCAGATGGAAAAGAAGGACGATAAACATGAAATTTTGAAACATATCTATTGAATTTGTGACTGATATTAAAACTTAGTTAGGCAAAAATAAATAAATAAAAAAGGTGTGCTATGGGCATGTCTCAGTAGATGGAAGGAGAAAGAATGAAAATGAAAATATAATAATCGTTTTTCGTGGTTTTCTGATTATATCACATCACCAAGAGAGAGAGAGAGAGAGAGAGAGAGAGAGAGAGAGAGAGAGAGAGAGAGAGAGAGAGAGAGAGAGAGAGAATAGTAGTAGTAGTAGTAATGCAAATTCCTTGTGTAAAGGTTTGGTGAGGCCCTTGCACATACAGGTAGTAGTCACAGGTGTGGTGCAGGTGTGGCAACATGTGTTTTGTCACCTGACCACCGATAAAACAGGCCAGTAACATTTCCATGATCCACTCGCTTTCCACCTCACCAACTGAGTCCCTTCCTACGTGTATCATCCTTTATATCCGTCCATTTTATCATTTACAGTATTCTCATTAATCTTTTCTCCACCAATTTCATTCTCTATCCTTAACGTCATTCTCTTTTTCTCTCCACACATTTCACCCTTCACCTTTATTTCATCACACACTCATCTCACCCACTGCTCACCCAGCACACAACACAAACAGACCTTTCACACCCAAAAACCACAACGCAACACAAACACAACACCAAACAACAAACAATACACACACAAACCTTTACTTTACACTTCATTATTCAAACCTCACTGACCCATCGGAATAAACATACAGGTATTTCCCTTCCGTTGCTTCTGATGGTGTGGGCGCCTTCAGTAGTACTCGATCTGCGGCGCCCTTAGAGTCTCGTGGCGGTGCGGGAGGGAAGAAAGGAAGGGCCAGGGGCGGTAAGTGGGCCCCGTGAGTCTTGAGAGGTAGCGACCCTCACCTCGCCTCCCCCTCGTGATTGATCATGTCAAGTGATACTCCCAGACTCCCAAATTGTCCTATTATAGTTTTATTCCACATTTCTGTTTCCCTGTTTCTCTCACTTCGTTCACTGCCTTCCTCTTTTCCATTTCCCTATGTGTGTTCTCTCCTACGTATCTTCTTTCTTTTCTAGGTTTCTGCTTCTCCATCTTCTCCTTCGTGGTCCTCTATCACTTCCTTACTGATGTCTACTTATACGTATCTTCCTTCTTCTTCTTCTTCTTCTTCTTCAGGTTCTCTTATTCCCTTTTCGTCCCATCGCAGTCTCTATTCCACCCAGTCATCGCTACGTCTCCTTCAATAAAATGCTGTCGTTGGGAGATCATTTGTTGCCGAGGCGTCAGTGCACTTCACAATTTTAGATCGACCCGTCAGAAAAGGCGCTGCATTTCCACAATCACAAGACCGAAGGCGTGACGGAAAGGAGGGAGATTGTGAACACGTCTGGCTATCTCCCGATGCTAATAAACTTTCCAATTGGTTCCTTTCTTTGGTGGAAGCAGCAATGTGTAGGGGAGGGTAGGGACACACACACACACACACACACACACACACACACACACACACACACACACACACACACACACACACACAGTAGTAGTAGTAGTAGTAGTAGTAGTAGTAGTAGTAGTTTAATGACGAAATCAAATATATAAATTCCAAATAATTGCAGAAAATATAGCTTTCTTCAAAATGGATATAAAAAAAAACTTGTACAAGGCAAAAACTAAAGCATTTCAAACACACACACACACACACACACACACACACACACACACACACACACACACACACACACACAGACACACACAACCACTAAAGCCATGGACCCAAATTCATTCATGCTCTTAACGATGGGAAGAGTCACGCCCAGGAAAATGAAAGATAATAGATGATTAAAATCCTCCATCACAATTATCCTCTAACATTCTGAGACATAAACAACACTGCAACAACCCAGCCATTAAAATTTATGGCCCATGATTACAGTCACCGCCGCTGCTACTTCTGTTCTGTCCGCCACTTACCTTTTTTTTTTAATCTTTTTTACTTCAGGCAAATTATCTCTGGTGAAAGTAATGGGTTTTCCTTGCAATTCTAAAGCGACAAGATTAACACTTAGAATCAAATCTTATTCTACGTGTCTCGTTAAGTGTTTACTCCTCGTGGCTAAGTGGTTGGTGATGTTTTCGATTAGTACGCATGACCTGGGTTCGAATCCCTGGTGTGGTGAGGAAGAATGTCACCACACACCCAGGAAACTCACTCATTTACTCGTTCTTGTCGGGTTTTTAAAGTTCATGGGATGGAGATGTGAGTTGTGGTGATGTTTGGTAATAATTTCTCTGACTTTAAGTTTTATGGGTGTAATCTCTCTAATTTCCCAAGCTTTATATTAAGAGCCTCTGTAATTCTTAAAGCTTTATTGGAGAAGCATTAATAATTTTTGAGGCTTTATATGAGTAATTCCCCTAATTGCTGGAGCTTTATGGGAGAACCCTCTCTAATTCTTGAAGCTTTAGGTGAGTAAACTCTAATTCTTGAAGCTTTATGAGAGCAGCCTCTCTTACTTTTGAAGATTTATGAGTAACGTCTATAATTCTTAAAGCTTTATGGGAAAAGCCTTTCTATATATATTTTTTTAGCTGTATATAAATAACCTCCCTGGGTATTAAAGCTTTATGGTGATAACCACTCTAATTCAATCTTCATGGGAATCTCCCCTTTCTATAATTCTTGAATCTCCATGTCAATAAGCAACTGAATTCTTGAAGCTTCTGGAATAATTTACCTACAAGTATCTATTGAAGCCTCGTCGAGTTAATCTACACACTAAAAACCATGACAACAACTTATTCTTAACACATGAAAACAGCCATATTTCATCTTATCCTTGAAGTTCCGAGTAACCTTTCCTTTATCTCATCCTTGAAGCTTGACGGTGGCTTCCTGAGGTTATTACGCTGCCCTTGATGCGTCCTGAGATAAGTTCCCACACGTCCCCATTATTTGGTACTCAGTTCTTGTGACCAGACCAGGAGCAATTTGCCTTACGCCTCGCCTCATGACATTCAGGAAGCATTTCTATCTAGGAGTTAATGGCGTTCATGAATAATAGAGTCCATCATTACTCGGGCAATAATTCTCTCCTGTACTAAATATTGTGTGAGAGTAAATATTCCATCTATTGTGTTGCTTTTTAAAATTTCTTTGCATGCTTATGGATTTTCTCTCTTCCTGTGTAACGTATATGTGTGTTCCTTCTTTTTCTTATTTATCTGCATTTTCAGATTTACCTATCTTCCTGTTTACATCTGTGTCCACCATTGTCTTTTATTGTCTGTGCCTTCCTTTGTAACGGTGCATTTTTTTTTCTGTCTTTTGTATTTGCATTTTCAGGCTACGCGTCTACTTGTCTTCCTGTCCCCATTCGTGTTTACTGGAGTGTGTACATAAGTCTGGACGTGTGTGATCTCCGTGCCTTCGTGTGTAGCGGTACATGTGCTTATCTACATTTGCGCGTCTCTAAATTTCAGCCACTCTTTGTCTGGGATTTTAGATTACGTGTCCACCTGCCTTCCTGTCTACATACGTGCTTATTGTTGTGTCTGGTTCTCTACATCTCACGTGCTTATTTTCATGTCTATTTGCTTAACTTTCAGCATTTGCAATCTCTTCCTTCGTGCGCTTTTCCAGGTTACGTGTCTATCGCTCTAACTGTTTTCCAGTCTGCATCTGCATCCACATCAGCTGTTTCCTTATGTTCAGCTCTATCATGCGGGCCACTTCTTGCATCATCAACACACAAGGTACAACTCATGCTGGTACCCGCACGGTGTTCTTATGTTACCTGCAAAACACCACGATAGACTGATGGCCAGAAGGTTTTAAACAGTGTACGATTCTAAGCTAAATGAGTCTGTGTTTAGCTTGGAATTCAAACCGGTGGCCACGACGTAATGAGCTGAACATATACCATGGTCTCTTTTGTCTATTTATTTAGCTTTGTCTGTCATTCAGTCTGTCTATACATCTGTTTCCGTGTGTGTGTGTGTGTGTGTGTGTGTGTGTGTAGGCGGGGCTACCGAGTCCACACCACACCTGCATTCACCTGTGCGGGTCGCCTGGTCTCAATTCACTTATCTAATTAACTCAATATAAAGGTAACACACATATATTCAGTCATCGTGATGGACAATAAACGGACTGCAACAATTATTTCCATAGCAACTGAAGGTATATAGAGAGGAAATTCTCAGTCCTCTCTCTCTCTCTCTCTCTCTCTTAGCCAGTCCTCTCTTCCTGCTTCTCTTCTCTCCTCCTCCTCTCTCCTCTTCCCCCTGGCCTTGGTTCTCTCCATCACATTCATCCTCTTAATTAGCAGTGCGTTCTTCAGGACCGAGTCACTTTTTAAGATAACTCCTCTCCGTGGCGTGAATAATACGAGCCTCTGATAATTAATAATCCGAGAGCAATTAAATGGGCGGCCATAACTTCTTCCGCCATTTATTAATTCAGCAACTTCCCTCCTCGACGATAAATACAGTTTCTGCTTTATTACGGAGCGTGGACCATGGCGCGCCTCGCCTCGCTCACGTCATTGTGCGCATGTGTGTGTGTGTGTGTGTGTGTGTGTGTGTGTGTGTGTGTGTGTGTGTGTGTGTGTGTGTAAGGTTAAAACTTTCTTATTCTAACCTCCTATTTCCTCAATAAAGAATAAATCTAATCTTAAATATGAAAAAAAAAGGTATTGCGCCATCCTTTCATGTGTGTGTGTGTGTGTGTGTGTGTGTGTGTGTGTGTGTGTGTGTGTGTGTGTGTGTGTGTGTGTGTGTGTGTGTGTGTGTGTGTGTGTGTGTGTGTGTGAGGTAGAAAAATCCTTACTATAACATTCATTTAGTCAATGAAGAGGAAATCTAGTCTCAAATGGAAAAAAAAAAAAAAAAAAGCGCCATCCTTCATCCCTTAAGTCACAACAATGGCCTCACCCACCACTGCTTTCTGCTGCTTTATTCCTCCTCTCATAAATATTTGGTGATTTGGGTCGCTTATTATTCAACAGAACATTTAGGATCCGAAGCAGAGGAACAGAGAGCTTGTTGGACAGAGATGCAGGCGAGTCCATTTCCACACAAGGGGGAGGAAAGGTGATGCAGAGATGTATTAAATATATAATGGTTAGAATTTAGATGGATATTATAGTTAGGATTTAGATCAATTTTGCCTGTGGATGACTGCAAGTCTTCCCATCTGCTGGCCTTTTCTTTTCATTTATCACTTTCATTTCAAGTTAGCCGCGCACCACATTCACCCCGCACACACACACACACACACACACACACACACACACACACACTTTCAAAACAAAATCATAAACTTTGATGAACATTTCCCTAGCTGGAGACAACAATATGCTGCTAACAATAGAATATGCTGCTAACAATACAATATGCTGCTAACAACACAATATGCTAACAATACAATATGCTAACAATACAATATGCTAACAATACAATATGCTCCTTCCTCTTCATTTATGCTTATCACGAGATGTTGCCTCGGTATCAGCAGGTGTCAGATACGTATAGCAGACAGGTGAGAGCAACTGATACGGGAGGCGACACACACACATACACACACCTGCGGACATGCGAAAAAAAAACATCCTCTATCTGTAAGTGTCAACCGTATCCGAAAAGAAATGTGTGTGTGTGTGTGTGTGTGTGTGTGTGTGTGTGTGTGTGTGTGTGTGTGTGTGTGTGTGTGTGTGTGTGTGTTTATTATGCACCTCAGCCCTCAATGATATAAGGATCCAAACATTTACTATTAAATTTTCCACTTGAAGGCGATGCAAACACACACACACACACACACACACACACACACACACACACACACACACACACACACACACACTTACTGGTAAACATTCCTTAATTAATACTTCCTAAGCCTTCAACACAAGTAAGAGAGATGGTTAAAGAGGTAAAAGGAAAGCCGAGGACTGAATATTTCCGGGTGAAGTAACGGTGTGGGTGGGGTTCTGAAATAACAGGTCTTAAGGAACGAGGAGGAAAAGATTCTCTCTCTCTCTCTCTCTCTCTCTCTCTCTCTCTCTCTCTCTCTCTCTCTCTCTCTCTCTCTCTCTCTCTCTCTCTCATCACCATTACCGGCACTAGTTTCCAACGCGGACGTAACTAAGACAACACGTTTCGCGGTCGTAAAGAAAACGTTAAGTGGAAGAAGCAACAAGGCTAACAACTAAATCTGCAACGCAAGAAGCAACACACTAAGGAACGCAACATAACCACGGCCTGGTACATAAGGCAACACCGCGCAACACATCAACGGGAGAAGCAGCACCTGTCCTATCACTCCTCCCTCCAACAGGTGTTCCTGGCCCGGGTGTGTTGCCGCAGCGGGAGTGAACTCGCGGGAAACACACACACACACACACACACACACACACACACACACACACACACACACACACACACACACACACACACACACACACACACCAAACACACCTGCCTTTTCCTTACCGCAAAACACAACAAAACAGTCAAACGTTAACATTTCCTGTCTCTCCAAAAAACCAAAGGCAGGAGAAGCGGGGGAAAATATGTTAATCTGGCCATGAAACATTCACCGTTGTAGTTCCTGGACCGCGGCCCACCCACCCGTTTCGGTCTTACCAGTAGCCGCAAACAGACTCCCAGTAACCGCAGATGAACCGCAGAGCCCTGAGGCGCCACGGAATATGACGGCTGATGAGGGTTCCTGGTTCCCTAATGGACAGTCCCTACCACTCCCTTGTTTGTGGTCACATGCTTTAATTATTGACTACTCGCTCTTATGAGAGGATAATCGTGGAGGAGGAGGAGGAACGGGGTTTGAGTGTGCGAGGGACGGGTGTTGCCTTTCATTCTTCTCTTCTATGTCCTGAAGGCAACTTGGCCGGTTCATGTGTTATTAATTTTCTTCTGGGTAGAGTAAGTCATGCGTCAGTCACTCCAGCCTCCGTGGCCTTTGTTGTAAATTGTATTGGTGAAAATGTTATTCATGCAGAAGCGACGTGATCTTTTACTGAGGAAATAATGGTAAAGGAGAATGTAGAAAACACACGTACATACAAAAACACACACACACACACACACACACACACACACACACACACACACACACACACACACACACACACACACCTGGTTAGGAGCATAAAGTTAGCAGAAACGCTCTTAACAGGTATCTTTTCTCTCATTCTTCAGGTGTTGTCGCGCCTCAAATACGGTTATCAAGGCTGGCCGAGGTGTAGGTGGCGCCCAGGTGACCTTAAGCCGTGTTTAGGTGACTTGATAACACCTACTCCTTACTCTTGCCATACATGTGTACCTGTAAATGTGCGTGCGTGTGTGCGTGTGACTAGGTGTTAGTGTAGTGTGTATGTACTCGTAGTTTAGAGCAGTCATTTCCTTCACCACTGCATCTTTTCATCTTTTCCCATCCTTTCAATTTCGATATTTTGTTTTGGAAGTTTCCTCTTGGTGGTAATTTCCAGACGTGCCCATCTCGGCGCACATCAAGGCGGCCGCGCAAATGGAGGAGGCGTGTTAGGCGTCCGAAGTGGAGGCGAGGGATCCTTCAATGCGAGAAACTCATAGTCAATAGGGGTGAATACCTCGCCCGCTCAAGTGAGGATTTAGTTAAAGGGTGAGCGTCGCCTCTCATTGATTAATTGGTATGAATATTAATGAGGCGGTGACGATTGTTCTTGGCACTCATGAGGGTCAGAAGCAGCCAGGCAGGCCGAGCCGGATGAGGAGGAAGACCAGATGTATTACCTACACTCAGCCAGGTCCAGGTAACGTTAGATGAGGGAGTAAAAGGCTCAGGTGTTATGGCAGATGAGCAGGACAGGTAAGTCACAACATCTCCGTCCTATATAATGAAAAAGATAAGTCAATGTTTTATAATCTTCAAATATAATGAGAAAAAGAAATACAGAATAAAACTATATGAGCGTTAGATAAAACGGCAGAAGAAGCAGGTGTTCTGACAGGAGAGCAAGACAAGTAAATCACAAACCCTCTGTCCTGTATATTAAAAAAATGACAAAAGTCAACGTTTTTTAAGCTTTACAATGATAAGATATACAGGACACAACTATATGAACGTTAGATAAAAAAAAAAAAAAAAAGCAAAAGAGGCAAGTGTCTGGGCAGGTGAGCGGGACAGGTGAATCACAAATCTTCCATTCTATATATCAAAAAGATAAAAAAGAGTCAACGTTTTCTAATTCTCTTATGCAACGAAAATAAGAAACAAAGAATAAAATTATATGAGCGTTAGATAGAAGAGCAAAAGGCACAGGTGTTCTTACAGGTGAACATGGCAGATAAATCATAAACCTCTGTAGTATACACACACACACACACACACACACACACACACACACACACACACACACACACACACACACACACACACACACACACACACACACACACAAAAAAAAAAAAAAAAAAAAAAAAAAAAGATGCTCTGCGTAACACCCAATATACTAAGAACAAGAAACACACATGAACAAAAAAATCTACATGTGCTAATAAGAAACGCAGAAACACACACACACACACACACACACACACACACACACACACACACACACACACACATCACGTTCAGAAAAGCTTTTACCTTGCTGAACTAAACGGAAAGAGTAGGAGAGGCATCA
>NC_087185.1:6517500-6527500 GCF_035594125.1 Scylla paramamosain
TTTCACACTCTACGCGAATTTCAGGATCCCCGGACGAGTAGAAAATCTTGCTGGCGTCCCTGTTGGCTGTGTCCACCGGGGATAATTGAGGAGCAAACAGGAGGCTCGGCTCAGGAAATGGAACTCGGCTCAGAGCTCTACGTCCCTTCCCTCCCACACCCCACTCCTCTCTCTCTCTCTCTCTCTCTCTCTCTCTCTCTCTCTCTCTCTCTCTCTCTCTCTCTCTCTCTCTCTCTCTCTCGGCGCCCAAACTCCAAAACAACTCGGTTATCAATCGTTTTCTTCCCCCTTTCATTTCTAAACGATGGCTGTTCAGGTTTGTTGTTAATCAGCGCTAAGATGAAGAGATGGCGGAGGAGGAGGAGGAGGAGGAGGAGGAGGAGGAGGAGGAGGAGGAGGAGGCCGGGCCTTGTGTACTGAGGCTCAGGTAAGGCAGGTCTCTAATGCACGCGAGGTGATGTTGATGTGTGCCGCCAGTCATAAGTAGAGTGAGGCGCAAGTGAGGCGCGAGAACTGAGTGAAGGGGATGAATTGACGGGTAGGGAGTGCAAGGGGGAGTGACAGGGAGATGGTGCAGCGATAGGTGGTCAAGGTATTAAGAGTCCTTCATATAGAAAAGCGAAAAACACAGCAAAACGTTGTTAAAAATGGCGCAGTTCTCTTTGTCGTTTTTACACCGCAAGAACCTTCACCAGATGGACGTGAATAAGAAACAAGTAACAACGCTATGCATAAGCTCCTTTGGGCACCTAACAGGGGAAGGGCTTTTAAAAACACGCTGTTCTCTAAAGTGCATTACTGTCCACAAAAGGAGAGCGAAGAGCATTAGTTAGCTTTATCCCGCCGCTTGAATGTCTTGCGCCTTCTGTAGATGGTGCCCAAGGAGAGAAGGTGGTGCGCTAAGATGGTTGACCTTTTTCCTAGCTCACTCCCTACTAATGGACGAGTAAGTACGTTGGGTAAATGTTTAATGCTCTCAGAGGTTACCGCAGGGAAGGAGGTGGTCCGCCGCTTCATCCAGAGGCCAAGAGATCCATGTTATAGCATAAAACACAGCGTTTCCCTAAGTAAGTGGAAGCTTCTGAGTGATATACACGTGTGGCTTAAAAGGAGGAGTATTAATTTCTTTCCCGTGTGTAATAAAAGGTTACTTGATAAGACTTATTTTCGTTTCTGGAAGGATGCCTTTTAGTTTAATTGGCTTATGTTTGTTCAAAACGTTTCCTCTGTCCTTTGCTAAACAAGTTCCTGTTATTTTTCATATTATTATCATTGTTATCATAATCCCTCCTCCTCCTCCTCTTCCTCCTCCTCAGCTTCCTCTCTTGCTCTTCCTATTATTATCATTATTATTATTATTATTATTATTATTATTATTATTATTATTATTATTATTATCATCATCATTATCACTACTACTACTACTACTACTACTACTACTACTACTACTACTACTACTACTGCTGCTGCTACTACTACTACTATCAAACTGACATTACTTTTTATTCTAAAAGTTCCACCTAGTTCCACCTTCTCAATTTACGCCTCTTATCCTTCTCTCACCCCCTCAGCGCCATCTGCAGGAGTTCACTGCACGCCCTGTGGGTCAGCTGAATGGCCGCCATCGCATCACACCTACACAGCACGGCACCTGGCTCTCACACCTCCCAGAGAGCGGTCCCCTCCTTGTCACCTGCTGAGAGTGGCGGTGGGGCGGCGGTGTGGAGGGCGTGGGATGGTGGCGGGGTGGGGAGGTGCTCTTGGTGGCTGATGGATTGATGTTGTCGGGTGAGGAGCGAGATAGGGAGGGAGGGTCGGCAGAGAGGGACAGAGAGGGTGAGACTTGACGAGAAGAGGGTCGGGATGGAGCGAGAGACAGCAAGTATAGGGTGAATACAGTGATATTTGACACACTACCCTTAAAAAAATAGACAGCTACGTGAAATTACATGATAAAGCAGGATACGAATGGAAATAGAACACAAAAAACGGTGCACGGGGAAAGGATAAACGAGGAACAGAGAGGGAAGACAAAAGAGACACAGGTACACAGGTAAGCAAGGAAAGCGCCCAGTACGCCTGATGGTTGGCTAGATACCTTGTTAGTCAAGTCAAACATAAACATTGTCCTCTCCGCGGCAGTTTGACGTGTTGCTGAATGGCAGAGAAACAACGACACGACCAACACGACCTCAGGAAAGATCGACACACCAAACGCAATCTACGACTCTGCCTTCTGAACCCTTGGGAGCGGCAGGAACCCTTGGGGCGTGGTGACGAGAGCCTGGCGTTGGACTTGTCTCTAGGGCGTGGCGACTAACCGATTTGACATGACAGGACTGGAAAAGTGCGCATCAAAAGTAGTTCCCACTGCAGCATTCTTTTCGCTACCAGATTCTTTTCTAGGATTAATTTCTATTGCGATTTCTCTTTCCAGGAGAGTAACAGAAAGTAATCCACTGTTTCAGGAAGACTTTGTGCTGATATTTCTTTTCAGTACTAGATTATTTTCCAGGACTAGTTTTATATACATAGTGTTTTTCTAGGACCAGTTTTTTCCAGGACTAGTTTTTCATATATATTTTTCTAGGATCGGTTTTCCCAGAGATTTTTTATTTATTTATTTTTCCAGAGCTAGTTCATTTCATATAGAGGATATTTTCTAAGGCTGGTCTTTTTTTCCAGGATTAGTTTTCATATATTTCTTTTCTAAGTCGTTTTTTTTCTTTTTAGGGAAAGTTTCTTCTTCCCAGAATCAGTTTCTCTCAAATGACTGTTTTCTTTTTCATGCCTAGCTTCCTTTGAAAGACTTGTATTTCTGTTTTTTCCAGAACAATTTTCTTTTCCAACTCTAATTAATTTTCCAGGACTATTTTCTATTGGTATTAAAAAAAAATGTTCTGGGATAGTTGACTTTCCAGGATTAATTATATATTTTTTATTTTCATTTATTTATTCATTTATTTATTTATTTATTATTATTATTATCTTACTGGCATTTATTTCCTAATGAAAACACGAGGCAGTCTGGCGCACCACTCAGGACAAGTTAACAGTGCTATTTCTTTTCCAGGACTGAAACGCGAGACAGTCCAGTAGCAATCAGCGAGTCAGTCTAGTAATCTGAGTGAGGACCGCAGGGGGTGAGCGGAGATATCACAAAGGTTAATTGCATCCTCGTTATTCAAGACGAGTGATTAGCGCAACAGTGACGCCCGACACAGGTCATTGCAGGAGCTTAGTTTGTAATTAACTCTACCTGGGGATGAAGAAATATCAATGCAACGCCTGAGGAGGGAGTATCCAGGTAGTGTCTTCCAGTACCCAAGACACTGGAAAGGTAAGTGATGGAAAGCATGATAACGCAACCTGGAAATCGTGATAATATGTTAATTTCATGCGCTTTGGTTTCATGATTCTGGGAAGTAAAGATGGCTGTGTAGTGAATGACGTGTGTGTGTGTGTGTGTGTGTGTGTGTGTGTGTGTGTGTGTGTGTGTGTGTGTGTGTGTGTGTGTGTGTGTGTGTGTGTGTGTGTTTGTGTGTGTGTACTCTTCCTTTCTTTCCTCCTTCCTTCTAAAAGCATGTTCGGCGGTAAGACTAAAAGAGGTTCTAATGCCGCGCCAGGACAAGGTAACGCGCTTTGCCTGCTTACAGGAACACGCCGCTAAAATGCAACAGCCACACGTGTCCCTCATACTCACTCTTGGCTCACTCCCCGGCCCGTGCATCACACCACCTGAAAGAAACGGAATTTATACTCTTCAAATTCTGATGAAAACTTTCCTGCTTCCCCTACTACAGGAGAATAAGGCTCTATACTGTCCTAAGGCATCAGTAGTAGTGTTATGATGAAGTTTCTATGTTACTGTCAATTACTATACGTGGCCCTTTTATCTCTATCTCTCTCTCTCTCTATTTTGTTTTGGTGTTTACTCTTTTTTACAGCTACGACAAGAAGGTGGATATATATCGTGTGTGTGTGTGTGTGTGTGTGTGTGTGTGTGTGTGTGTGTGTGTGTGTGTGTGTGTGTGTGTGTGTGTGTGTGTGTGTGTGTGTGTGTGTGTGTGTGTGTGTGTGTGTGTGTGTGTGTGTGTGATGTAATTCGTAAAAAAACACCCATCCCACCTAACTAGAAGCAGCGGTAAGGGTAAGTGATGGAAGTTATAAGTTACCTCATGGAAGACCAAACCCTCCAGGAGAAGTGAGGGCTGATGAGGGTCGAGTCGTGACGATCCTACGTGAGTTTCGTGAATGAGAAGCTCCACGTGAAGCCTGAGCAGGAAACATGACTTGGGAAATGAGTTCAAGTGAGAGTAAAGGTCGAGCATGCCTTGTAATCTTTAATTCCACGTCAAATTGCTGCTACGGTGCGTGGGGAGTAGAAAAGGGTGATGAAATAGAGCCACGATGGACCTTCTCACTGAGACTTCGTGGAGGCCAAGGAGAAAAAATAAAACATGGCGGTGAAAAGAAAACAAAGGAATTATACTTTTCCATGCAGAAATTCTCTTGTTTTCAATAAATAAAAGCTTCTCTATGTAATATTCTAATTAATGTAGCACAAAAAATGAGCTAAGAAACATGATATAGAAAGTAAAGGAATTACTTTATATTTTACCATGTAGAAATGTCTTTCTTGTACCTTAACAGCCAAAAATCTCACAATATAATCTCCTGTTAATGTAACACAAAAAAAAAAAGATATAAAAACTAAAACAAAGGAATTACTTTATAACTGAGCATGTAGAAACGTCTTTCTCTTGTACCGTAACAAATAAAAAAATTCCACATGATCTCATAATTAATAGAGCACAAAAAATTAGCAAAGAAACACGATATAAAAACTAAAACAAAGGCATTGCGCATGCTCTGCCCGAAAGAAACGTTCCCCTTTTACCTTAAGTGATATTTAACTTCTCGAATCAAGCTGATCAGGTAAAAACTTTCCAATCAAGCAGGTGAAGCAAAAAATCATGGTATAAAGACTAAAACAAAGGAACTACTCATACTTTAGTATAAAGAAAAGCGTACCCTTTGTACCTCAGACACAAAACGTTGAAGTATTAATCCTCAATCAAAGTGATAAAGGCAAAAAAAAAAAAAAAAAAAAAAAAAAAAAATTATCACAATGTAATACCATCTTAACAAGTAAAAAACCCGTGTAGTTTTTTTTTATTAATTCCTATTAAATCTGGTAAGGAAACAAAAAGGACCCTACATTGCAAAAAACATAAAGAAGAAACTAAATGGAATCTCAAATTAAAACCCCATACAGTTCATATAATTTCCAATCAAGCTGCTAGAATAACAAAAGCACCCTACATCGCACCAGCATAAAGAAATAATGCAACGCAATCCCAAATTAAAACCTCCATTATGACTCCCCAATAACTGAGCTCAGGTAACAAAAGCAGAAATCAGCGCAGGAACAGAAGACCCTAAATTGTCACAGCCACTTTCCGGGCATACACTCGTGATATCAATTCAAAACTTTCCCCTCCCGAAGAGATCTCGGATTATCCTCTACTCCCACCCTGATGCCTTTCTCGCACATGAGAGATCAGGAATTAGTGCAGAGAGCAGAGAGGGCCGCGAGGGGGAAGCTGGTGATTTGGGGATCCGATGAAGTAGGGTCACTTCTGATGGAGGGGACAATGGTGCAGAGGAGGAGGAGGTGGTGGTGGTGGAAGTGATGGAGAATAACTATGTGGAGGTAAGTGGTGAGGGAAGGTGAGCGAAGCGCAGGTGAGTTTTAGAGGCAGGTGAAGGAGAGAGTGCGAGGACAGGGAGGAGCTAGGTGTGTGAAGGTGAAGGATACATATATGGCTGCCTTGTAAATGACACACACACACACACACACACACACACACACACACACATATATTCCCCCTGCCAAAAACATTACAGGAGAAATACAAATACAAATGTAATAGCTGTAAAAAAAAAAAAAAAAAAACAGGTTACTGTAATCCCCTCATCACCAATCCAATCCTTTGAGCAAGACGAAACAATGGAAGCGTAAGTGAAACGCCAAGCAATTAATCATTGACTTAATCTTATTACTATACAACTTACACTTAAAATCAGAAGCTGAAACCAACCAATCCATCCGAAACAAAACAAAACAAGTTGACACATCAACACAAACAGATTTTTAATGATTAGGAGAAACACAAAGAGGAAACCAGGTATAATAACAAAGATAAATACAAAGACAGTCATCACAAACAAGTAACAACAGGTAACAATCAAGGAACAGACCCTAAGAGGCAACTTGCGTAAGAGGAATCACTGACTGAGTTTAATTAGTAGTGATGTGAGAACGTTTTATTTTCCTCTCTCTCTTGAACGGTCACCTGTATTGCACATTACGATTAGAGGTGTGTGTGTGTGTGTGTGTGTGTGTGTGTGTGTGTGTGTGTGTGTGTGTGTGTGTGTGTGTGTGTGTGTGTGTGTGTGTGTGTGTGTGTGTGTGTGTGTGTGTGTGTGTGTGTGTAGGTAACCATCCGTGAAGAAACAGACAGGTAAATTTGACTGGAACAGGAAGAGGAGTCGTAATAGTAATAATAATAGTAATAAAAAATAATAACAATAGCAACAACAACAACAACAACAACAACAAAAGTCACAACCAGCAGTGCACAGTACACAGACAAGAGAAAACAAGACTCATAATCTACAAAAAGGTTAATACTCACATTCTTTTTTTTTTCTTTTTTTTTTTTTTCAGGCACCACGATAATAAACCTTCCCACAAAGTTTGAAAGGTTAAAGACCAACAACCTTCTATTTCTTCAACCTTCCTCTCCCACTCTCTTCCTTCCCTTACCCTCCCAAAACCATCCCCTAATGGTTCCTTCCTTCTCTCCCTTACCCTCCCATAGTCTTCCTCTTCTAGTGTCTTCTCTCCCTTTTCCTCCCACAACCCTTCTTTCCCTCCCAATTTCCTCTCTCCCTTATCCTCCCATAACCCTCATTTCCCAGTTTGTTCTCTCCCTTACCCTCCCAGTGTCTTCTCTTCCTTACTCTCCCACAGCTCTTCTCTGCCTTACTCTTCCAAAGCATCTCTCTGACACTCCCTCACTTCCATCTCTCATCCTCACTTTCCCCATAATGTCTCTGTGTTCTCTCCATTTGTAACTCATCTGAAGCACTGCCTCGCCCTCCTCTCCTTATCCCCCCTCGTACCTTCCCCACAGACCCCCTCACATATTCCCCAAGCCTTCTTCCCTCCTCTCCCCCACAGACTTCTTCCCTTCTCCCTCCAGAAGAAGAAGAAGAAAAAAAAGGAGGTACATAAAACCCAGCCATGATAACCAGACCCACAAGGTATGTTGGGTACAGCAATTGGTGGCAGGTGTGACGTCATCAAGTTACGGTTATGCCAACGCGAACAAGGGGACGTATCATTCCCATCTAATTAATTACACCACACCCGCCCTTCGCTTTTATTATTTAGGAAGGCCCTACCTAACCTATCCTCGCCCCCACTGCCGCTGGAGGAGGAGCATGTGGCGGAGGAGGAGCGTAAGGAGGGAAAGAAGGAGGTGGAGGAGGAGTTAAGAAGTAGTCGTGGTAATAGTCACTCGCCTCACTTACTACTACTACCTGTATCATCCTCTCCTTTGTCATCCCTCCTCCTCCTCCTGCTCCTCCTTTTATCTCCCCCTCATGTCATCTTTTGGTCGGCGTGTGGCGTAACCATTCATCTTTTCGTAAAATTTCTGATATTTCACCCTGAGACGATTAAAGCACAACGAGGAGGTATTTAGCAGGTAATTGATAAAGGGAGCGACGCAGAGCAGGTGGAGGAGGAGGAGGAGGAGGAGATTACGAGGCGACTAGTAGGAGACTCACAGGGTAGGTGGGTAAAGATGGCGAGGCGAGGGAGTATGAAATGGTTGAAAATGAGAAGGAGGTTGTGATGGTGAGTGAGAAAGAGCAAGAGGAGAGGAGGCGAGGGGAGGGAGTGAGAGTAAGAGAGAGTAAGAGCAGTGAAGGTTTGCAGAGAGGGAAAGAGGAAGAGAGGGTAGAGATAGAACTTAAAGGTATATCGTTTTATAATGGTGAAAAATAGGAAACACAAAAAAAATAAAGAGAAAATAATAACAAAATACATAGAGAAAGAAGTATGAAAGAACAGATGAATGAGCGAAAAGTAGAAACTTAGCAGAAGAGAAGAAGGGAAGGAAGAGATGAAGCAAAGACATCTGGAGAAAATAAACGAAATAGGATAAGAAGGAAGGAGAGAAGTTGTAGTAGAAAGAAGAAGGGAAAAGGAAAAAGGATATACATAGAAGAGTAACTTGAAGAAAAGATTAAATGGGATTCAATTCAAAACGGTTAAGGGGAACGAAAAACAGAAAAAAATGAAGGATAACTGTGATATAGGAAAGAGAGAAGAGGCAGAGAAGGAGAAGAGAAATTAGGATTCAATGTAAAGAGGAATAATAAGAGAGACAAAGAGCAAACAAAACAAGGAATAACTGTGATAAGAGAAAGAAAGAAGAGGCAGAGATGAATCCGAGCCATAAGAATTCAATGCAAGAGGAAGAACAAGAAGGACAAAGAGGAAATAAAGTGTAAGAGGAGTAAAAATTCAATGTAAAGAGGTTAAGAGAGACAACGAGGAAAAGAAAATAAGGAATAACTGTGATAAAGAGAAGAAGAAAGAGACAGAGGAATAAGAGAAGGGGCAAGGGAGGGAAGGAAGCGGCGGGCGAGGCAAGTTGTGGGCTACAGGGAATACAATGGCATCAGGTACAGGATAATGCCCAACCTTAAAACGTTAATCTTGTCAAGCCTCTGAGTCCACCTCCTAAATATAGTCAGAGCACGACACCCACGCCGTGTTGCGGTAGACAAGTGTATCAGGGGCGAGTGTCCGTAACTCAAACACAATCACTTAAGGAAGAGAGCTCAATGAATGCTTCGTTAATGAGGTTTAACGAGAGGAATTAATGTCACCCTTTGTTGTAGGTTGTTTAAGGAATCGTTTCGCTTGCTTGTTCGTTTGGTTTATGTGGAGATTCCGCGTGTTGTTCATTTTTTCCTATTTTATTCGGAGCGTGATAATACCTCGAGGTGAATAAGGATTGGAGGTGATTTTCAGTGCAGCATTCTCCGGTGATGCATTCTGTTCTATTCAGGTCTTCGTAAATGCGACGCGTCAAAGAAGCCAAGTAATGCGAGGGATTAGTTTGCATGATTGTGCCTTTTTTTCTGTTTGGTAAGATTCCTGGAGGATGTCCCCCGCAGGCCACCCCTCTTTTTCCCTCCGCCTTTCTCTTCCCCCATCCCTCCTCTCCCTCCTCACTGCGGCTCACTTCACAGCACCAATACGCTCCCTCCTCCCTTCACCTTATGCAAAACCTGCTCGGCACAACTCATATGTAAATATTTCATTTTTACCTTCCCCTAACACACTCCGTCTCTCAGCAAGCTCCCTTCTGCCTGCCGCAGCAATCAGCTGATGGCAGGTAAACACAAGGTGACTTACATGCTTGCATCGGCGCCCTCTTCGATCGGGGCGGCATGTCGTTTGAGTTTTCCGAGTGAGTTGAGATATTTTCGTGTGGGATGCGGCGAGAGAGAGAGAGAGAGAGAGAGAGAGAGAGAGAGAGAGAGAGAGAGAGAGAGAGAGAGAGAGAGAGAGAGAGCGTGGGGGTCGTGTTGCCTTGATGTGGCGGGGATGGGGTGTGCGTGTGTGTGGTGTGTGGGGTGTGTGGCGGCCCTGAGTGATGGGGGGGGAGATACGAGTCATTATGATGATGAGGGCGATAGCATTCACGTGGTGGGCGAGATGAATGAGGGGGACTGGGGTGACGGGAGCCTGTCTGGCCGCCACCACAACCGTATACACTTATCTTCCCGCGATAATTTATAGCGGCGTGCTTGCACCTTCTGAACATCTGACACCGCGGTAATCTCCTGCTCTTTAAACGGCTATTAACATAATCTCCTGTTATTATAAGATCAACTTACCAGCGGGAGAGGC
>NC_087185.1:6532500-6545000 GCF_035594125.1 Scylla paramamosain
GAGAGAGAGAGAGAGAGAGAGAGAGAGAATAGAAGTGAAAGAAACAAGATGCATGGTTCTAGAACAGCAAATAAAGGGAGAAATAAGAAATAAGGAAGAAAATAAGAAACTAACAGAGAGAGAGAGAGAGAGAGAGAGAGAGAGAGAGAGAGAGAGAGAGAGAGAGAGAGAGAGAGAGAGAGAGACGGGAGAGGGCCAGTACCTTCATCCGAGTAGGAAATATACTACTTTACTGGTCCTCGCACGCTCCCAATATGTCCAGCGTCTCCTCCAATACCGAGGCGGCGACGAATATCACAAAATTAAAGTAAACATCTTCCGAAGGCTGGGCACTCAGAGGCTCGCCGCTGAGTGAAAGCCAGACGAACAGATCCGTAGCTTTAAACACGCCCTTTGTAAGCCACACGTCACGGGGTCCCTAGGGCGTGACTCCTCCCTAAATTCACTAAGGGTATTGAGGCTGTGAAGGTTTCCCCGCCTGAACAAATCAGCGAGTGAGTCAAAAAATGCGAGATCAAAGCGAGCGAAGATAAAGGAAAACTGGACTAGAACTGAGGAACGCCCCTAAAATAGACAAAATTCGGTCAATAGGGAGAGAAGTCCATGCAGATCGGGTCCAGCATCCAAATTATAATATCGGGTTGGGATATCGACGGGAAGTGTATTGGCGGAGGGACGTGGGCGACGGAGGCACCGACGGGAAGACTCATGGAGGTGCTAAGAGGCTGGAGAGACTGGGACGGGAAGATGGGCGTGAAGATAAAAACGAAGATAAAACGTCAATAGTCCTACAGCGGATTTACTGCAAGATTACAAGTTGATTTAAAAGTGTTATTCTCATGTTTTTTTTTTCTTTCTTTTTTTTTTTTTTTTAGAGTAATGCGATGGTGATAAAGCCGCGGCACTGAAATGAATACCAAGACGTGTTTTTGACGCGTTTCCAGTGAAGAGAAAGCTTGGCCATGATCCGAATAGAGAGAAAAGAAAATGCTACGGTACTCAAGACTGGAAGGAAGAACTGAAGCAAGTCTGAACAGGAAGAAGGGAAAGGTATTAAAATTAAAACTGAAAGTGGAGAGCTAAATTAGTCAGAATTGGAAAAGGAAGCATTTAAGGCACCAGAAATTGAAAAAAGGGAAGATATAGGAGTAAGAACTGGAAAGAAGAGCACAAAAGGAAAAAAGAAAAGCTATGCAAAGGGACAAGAGCTAGAAGGAGGGAAAGCTAAGGCAATCAGAACTGGAAGGGGGACATGAAGGAGTCAGAACTGGAAGGAAGGAAAGTTAAGGGAGCCAAGACTAGGAGAGAAGGCTGAGGGGAGCGACAAAGACTGGAGTGTCCTTGGAAATCCCCTATGATTCCTTTGAAATGAGATGGAGATTTCTGGAAGGGACACCGAGGAGACTGGACGTGTGGGAAGCTAAAGTGGCGAGAAAAACGAGAAAAATAAGTCCACATAATGATTTTTTGAAGGGTTAATAGCGGGGAGAAGACGCCAGTATGGAATAATCGGGCGTCACTTAAGTTTATTGAAGTGCCACGCCCTAATGCTTTAAATATTACACTCACAGCAGCGTTCGCGTCTTTCTTTGTATTAAATTTTACTGTTGTTTTGAGCTTTAATTGTTTTACCTCCGCGTGGATGAGGGACGCTTGACAGGGAACGGCTCAGGGACGGAGCAGAGGCCGAACGACGCACACTCGGAACAAAGCAGTGACGATGTGACGGAGACTCGCGACGAAGGGACTGGGGATCGTAATGACCGAGTGGAGCAGAACATAAAGCAACGTAGAAACGTAAAACGACGTGACGATGTGACGCACTCAGTGAAGGGACTAAGGATCGTATTGACTGAGTAAAACATAACGTAACATGGAAACAAAACACAGTAGATGATGTGACGGTGTAAAGGTGTGACGTGGTGACTGAGGGAGAAGATAACAAGACGTGATAACTAAACGAAACAGATGTGACGGTGTGAAGGTGTGACGCATGGCCGTGGTGATCGAGGGAGAACGTAACACGTGATAACTAAACAAACCAGACGGTATGACGGTGTGACGCAAGGATGAGACACGAGAACTAAACAAAGCAGGTGATGTGACAGTGTGAAGATGTGACGCTCATACGTGGTGAATAAGGGAGAGAGTAACACGACACTAGGACAAAACAAAGGAGGTGATGTGACGGTGTGGTGTGACGCAGGGCCGTGGTGACTGAGGGCGAGCATGACGCGGCGCCCTATCCCAGCTCGGCGCACGTCGCTGAGATGATCAGGGATTACGCCATTATCCTGACGGCAGTGAGAGCGCAGCAGGGGACAGCATGCGGCTAAACTAGGTTAGGAGTAATCCCGCGGATCACGCCAGACACAGGGACCCTCGCGACACTCCCCTGCCGCCACGGATATTACCACACGGTGTCCACCTTCATTTGTATATCGAGCTTGAAATATACTCTCTCTCTCTCTCTCTCTCTCTCTCTCTCTCTCTCTCTCTCTCTCTCTCTCTCTCTCTCTAGCTCTAGTTCTCTCCCCCTCTCGAATTCCCTCCTGCCGTATTTCCTTTCCAATACTTCCATTTCGCCTTTTATCTCTCCTGATCTCCTTTACATTTCCTCTCCTTCGGGAGGTCGGGAAGCCCCTGGACCTTAGGGGAAAAGGAGCCTCTGTGTAATTGTCATTTTAGTCACATATATGAGTTTAATATTCCCTCATGTATCCAGCGAGACTTTACCTTAATTTTTTTTCCTAAGCAGGAGGGAGAATGGTGTGTTTTTTGTTGCCGTCTTTCCTTGTCTTTGTTACTCTGTCTGTCTGTCTGTCTGTCGCTGTTCTCTTCAGTATTATCTAGGTGTCTATTATACATGCATACATACACATATATTCTTTCTAATCTATATGTATTATCTAATCTCTCTCTCTCTCTCTCTCTCTCTCTCTCTCTCTCTCTCTCTCTCTCTCTCTCTCTCTGTCACTGTAACCTCTGTACCTTCACTGCACCACGTCACCACACAAAGGAACATAAAGACGCACGAAAAAAACTTGATAAACTGTTTCATGCACGTCGAAGGATTTATCAGAGTGGGGATTATTAAGCTGTGAGGGCGAAGGGAGGGGAAACGACGCAGCCAGTAGCCAAAGCCCGGTGATGTATGCAGGAAATGGAAGGATTACTTAAAGGACTTATTGAATATTAAAGGTGGAAGGGAAGGGGAGAGGGCGCCTAATTTGAGTCTGAGGGAGCGGCTATCGGGGGAGACTCGGACTAAAAGCAAAATAAGGGGAAAACAACTAAAAGGGGAAACCTGAAGTGGAAAAAGTAGACATGAGGAAATTTTAAGTATCTTATGGGGACAACAAAATCAAAAAGCAAAATGAGGGGAAAATAAGAGGGGGAAAAATTTAAGTGGGGAAAAAGAGTGTATAAAAGATAAGAAGAAATGGAAGATAACAAAATCGAATAGAAGGAAAATAAAGGTAAAAAAAAGATTTAAGTGGGGAAAAATGGAAAGAAAAGAGGAAATTTAAGGCTTCGCAGGAGTGGATAATGGAGGACAACAAAAATCGACTAGAGATAAACTAAAAGAAAACCAAATAAAGAGAAAAAAAAAAACTTAAAAGGGAAAACTAGTCAAAAGAGAAAATCAGAAGTAACATACGGAGGAGTAAAAAAAAAAAAAAAATGAACTAGAAGGAAAAAACAGGAACAAAAAAAAATAAAGGGGAAAACTTAAGTAAGCAAAAATGAACAAAAAAGGAAATTTAAGACAATGTAGAAGTAGAAAGTAGAAGAATTAAATTTTCCATTGATATTTCAGGAATAAAATCTATAATGAGAAAAGTTAACTGAAAAAAAAATGGGATCAGAGAAATTTAAGAAAACTGAAAATGCGAGAAGGAAAACAAATACATAGATAAATCTAACGAAAAAAAAAAATCGAAGAAAAATTTAAGGTAACAAAAAAATATATATGAATAATGAAAATAACAATAAACTGAAGTGAAATGAATAAAGGAAAAATGAGAACAAAGTGAAAAGAAACACGTTAACAAACCAATGTCGGGAAAATCAACAAAAGAAGAAATACAACACTAGTAAATAATACAAAAATACGAAATGATATAACAAAAATACAAGGAAGCACAAGAACATCAAAGAGAGAGAAAGAAAAAAAAATGAGCCGGAGATAAAGAAAAGAATAAAGCACAGAAATAAAATTATAAAATAAAGCGTGTCGATGTGGATGAAGAAAACTAACAAAGAAAAAGAAAGAGAAAAACAAAGAAAAAAAAACTGAGATGGAGAAAGTTGTGTGTGTGTGTGTGTGTGTGTGTGTGTGTGTGTGTGTGTGTGTGTGTGTGTGTGTGTGTGTGTGTGTGTGTGTGTGTGTGTGTGTGTGTGTGTTCGTTCATCCCAAGGGAGGAAGTGCGAGAGAAACACGAGCAATGCAGAATGTTCAGAGAAGGAGGGACGGGGGGAGGAGGAGGGGAAGAAGGGGGAAGGATGAGGGGAGAGAGGGGGCGGGGAGAAGGAGGAAGGGAGGAGGAGGAGGAAGAGAGAGGCGTTGTCAGGAGAAGAACAAGACAACCGTGACTCAAAAGAAATAACAAAAAAAAAAAAAGGAAGAAAGAGAAAGAAAAAATCAAGGAAATGAAAAGACAAGAATATAAAAGATTGGAAAGACCCTTCAGAAAAAAAAGGCAATAAAAAAGGCTTGGTAAAAATACTAACGAGGTTAATTAAGACTTTCTCCTCCTTCACTTTTATCGTAACTCATCCTTCGGGTAATTTTTCCCCTATTGCCTTTCCTGGTGCGCCTATTTTTTTCCATTATGAGTGATGGTGGTAGTGGTGATGATAGTGGTGGTGATGGTAGTGGTGGTAGTGGTACTGTGTGTGTGTGTGTGTGTGTGTGTGTGTGTGTGTGTGTGTGTGTGTGTGTGTGTGTGTGTGTGTGTGTGTGTGTGTGTGTTTAGGGCGTCCTTGTCTACGTACATGTCAGAAAAACACACAAACGAGGAATAGTTTTTGCAGGTAAACGATTTTATGTGTAAAGATCAAGACATTTCAGGAGAGATGGGACACACACACACACACACACACACACACACACACACACACACACACACACACACACACACACACACACACACAACAAAAAAATCAATCTACTCCAAACACACTGAACGCAAACAGCGCGCCGAAGGAAGACCACCGAGGGAACATTGGGAACATAACATTACACGCGTTTGGAGAGACAACATGCGTCTAGCCAGCGGTGGAAAGTCAATAAGAGAGTCACGCTGAGTCACCGGGAAAAACTGGACGAATCTTGGCGCTAAAGGACGGAATATAAACAATGATATCCAGTACTTACACACGCACACACAGGTACACACGAAGATGGACACGGACACGTACACACACCTGCTTCCTTCACCTGCCTACCTCCTCCTCTTCCTCCTCCTCCTCCTCCTCCTGCAAGATAATGACATATAAAGTGTGATCACCACCATTAGTCTGATTACGTCACATTAAGAGAAACACAAGCGAACGTTTTACTGCCGAGGCAAGAGCCGCAGAGCCACTTCCAAGGAGTGCCACCCTGGCCCCCGCCCAAAGCACTCCTCCCCAGGTGTCCTACGTGTCTTCCAGCATCCCTCGGTGTCCTCAGACCTTCCTGCTGGTGGTATCCTTCTCAGGACTTCAACTCACTCCAACTTACAGCATAAGGAGATGAGTGATTAAGTCAATATTTTCAGCAGAGTCTCTCTCTCTCTTTCTCTCTCTCTCTCTCTCTCTCTCTCTCTCTCTCTCTCTCTCTCTCTCTCTCTCTCTCTCTCTCTCTCTCTCTCTCTCTCACGCAGTAGCCTCACTCCTCCCCCACAACTTCCTCATTATCAGAGTCTTAGCTACGGGCATCATTAGTCTGCCTAAAAAATAATAATAGGACGCAGTATATGAGTTGGGGAGAGAGAGAGAGAGAGAGAGAGAGAGAGAGAGAGAGAGAGAGAGAGAGAGAGAGAGAGAGAGAGAGAGAGAGAGAGAGAGAGAGAGAGAGAGAGAGAGAACACACCCTTCCCACGAACGCATCAACATTCCCAGCCATTTAACGAAAGCGTGTGAATTTCCAGCCTCCACAAAATATCTTGCGAGAAACACAGCTGGACGAATGCAATTGCTGTCCCCTCTCCCTCTCTCTCTCTTTCTCCCTCACTCGTTCTCTCTCGCACCTCCTTTCCTCCACCCTCTTTCTCTCCCTCTCTCTCTGCGGCCCGCGGCATAGAAGATGATGAACGGGAGTGTTGTCATAGATTTATAGCTTCTATAGATCTGGTGGCCGATAGCAAGACCCAAGAAAATTGCATTACCGATTTATTCAAAGGCTTACTCGTGGCCAGCGCCTGTACGGTTAGGTTTCTCATTGGCAATTTACTGGGTTATTTTTCATCTATCAACTTCCTTATATTTATCAGGGCCCAGTCGCGCGATACGGGAGCAATTCACCTTCGCCAAATTTAAGTGGGAATATCAAGTGGCCTTAGGGAACCATTACCCATGAACGGATGCGAGGAAATATACTAGTAACAATACAAATGGTGTTCGGAGGCCATCGTGCTCCCTGGGCGAGGATGGAAACCAAGACAATTTAATGCAGGAAAAATGATATGTAATGCCTGGACGGTGAGAGAGAGAGAGAGAGAGAGAGAGAGAGAGAGAGAGAGAGAGAGAGAGAGAGAGAGAGAGAGAGAGAGAGAGAGAGAGAGAGAGAGAGAGAGATAATAAGTCTTAAAATACAGAAAGAAACGACAAATTCACCATCCTTTCCTTCATCTATATACATTTCATCCTCACAGTTCTGATAAAAAAAAAAAAAAGAAAAAAGAAAAAAACGGAAACAACAAAAACAAAAAAAAAAAACAATTAATAAACAAGAATAAAACTAAGTAATTTCCGCACATTTCTTATACGATCGAATCCCAAGTTATAAAGAATCCAACACCACTGAGTGTGTGAATGACAAATCAGGGAATATCGAATCCTACTGATCCTCCCCGCACACTCTCCTATGCATAGAGAGGAAGATAGACCTGTTAGATATGTAATCAGTATTATGCATCGCCTTAATATTCAGAGGCTATGAAGATTATGATGCTCTGGTTGGTACTGTGTTATTAATCTACCTTTCCGTGACCTTGAATCATTACGGTGTATGATTTTCCGTTTTCCTATTATTTTTTTCTATCTTGTATTATCATATTTTTGTTAAGTTTTATTATTTTCCTTGGAATTCTTGATCTTTTCTTTCCCTTTATTTTGTTTCACCTTTCCAGTAATTATTCTGTTGTCTGCGTTTATCATTCTCTCTCTCTCTCTCTCTCTCTCTCTCTCTCTCTCTCTCTCTCTCTCTCTCTCTCTCTCTCTCAGATTTTCGCCTCTACGGAATAATATTTGTTTTTCGTACGATTTTGTCAGAAATTCCTACAGGTGAAATGAAGTTAGAGTGTTTTCCGTGTTTTCCTGGCTATTGTGAGGAGTCTGTACGGAACTCATGTACACTTTTCTAAGGAGCTTAAGGGCGTGAAATGAAGAAATAAAGAGGTGATGAGTTCATCTGTTAGGAACACCTTTCTTCTCTTAATGTGTTGAGCCTGAGCTTAGAAAAACGTACATGAACATTCGCTTATGCACAGTGTGTGTGTGTGTGTGTGTGTGTGTGTGTGTGTGTGTGTGTGTGTGTGTGTGTGTGTGTGTGTGTGTGTGTGTGTGTGTGTGTGTGTGTGTGTGTGTGTGTGATTAGCCTCAACATAACTGACACCTTGAAACCTCTTGCACACACATTCAAAATCAAATAAAAGAGACACACTATTATTCCCCCGAAGTTAAAACCCACACAAGTGCTTTCATCTTTACACTTATCTCCATCCATCTCGATTATAATTTCAGTCAGTCACCAGTCACTAATAAAAAAAAAAGAAAAAAAAAAGAGAGGATGACTTAGTAATAAACCCCCCACCATGAAGTCAGTTAACACGACCGCAAAACCTTTATTTAAACACCCGATCCATAAACAATGAGACTGCATATTTCAGGTCGACACGAGGGTTCCTACAGCTAAACATCACAGAACATTGGGTCTTCATCAAGTAACAATGACGGAGGAAAATAGAAACCGAGACCCAAAATGTATAATAGATAGACCGTTAACACAAGGGAGGCCACTTTCACCTGCTGGCCCGTGATTTATATGCCAGGTAAAGGTGTGTTCAGCAATTTCGTCTATGAGGGTGACCCGATTCTCCGTTCGAATTAATTAACAGTACGAAATTTAATAAGGCTAACAAGACGCGTTAATAAGAATAAGAAGCAGGAATAGCCACGCAGGTACCAAAAACGGATCTAATTGTCGTGAGTTATTACAAGCACAAGTAACTCAAGCAAGACCAACAGCGTAAGAACAATAAATGATCATGGCAATAATAATGGTGATAAATTCTATTGATTCTACTGTTACTATTCTTGGCACTACAACAGGAACTACTACTACTACTACTACTACTACTACTACTTATATTACTACGAGCACAACAACAACAAAAAACGACAAAAGCAGCAACGAAACAACACCAACTACTACTACCACTACTACCACTACTACTACTACTACTACTACTACTACCACTCCTACTACTACTATATCATTACCAATATCATTATTCTTATTACTGCCTTTATCATTATTAATGGTATTATCATTATCATCATTATTATTGAACATGACCATTATCATTATTGCCATTATTATTATTATCATCCTGAGCTATTCAAGACAGACAGGTGATGCTGATAAAAACACACCTGAGCTCAGTCCAATTAATTACTCTTTCACCTTCACTTACCTCACAATGATTACAGAAGACAAACACACACACACACACACACACACACACACACACACACACACACACACACACACACACTTCACCTGAAATGGATTTTGCCTCATTAGATTCTACACCTGCCATCTGTGTTACCTGAATGATTCCTCTCATGATCGTACACCTGTCAAAGATACGCCTATAAATTACTAAAAATTCAGGTGAGATTATTTACAAAAGAATAAATTTGTTTTTTACTTCCATGCAGAGATTTTTTTGAGCTATGTTGATTCTTAGTCCTCTCTCTCTCTCTCTCTCTCTCTCTCTCTCTCTCTCTCTCTCTCTCTCTCTCTCTCTCTCTCTCTCTCTTGCTTTATATCAGAGAGAATACATACTTTTATCAAAGCTTGGGCAAATAATCTCTCACTCCGGGGTTTGTTCTTCTTTTGTATTCCTTTGTGTCGGCATTCATTCAGGGTGTTTCGCAAGTCACCTTTCAACACAATCGGCACCAGTGTGTGACTATCAAAAGGACACCCAAGACAGACCCTTAAGTGTTCATTGTGTTTATACTCTGTTCACTTTTTTTTTGGTGGGTGTAAAGAGAAACAGGTAGCCCGGTGTGTATGCTCTCTCTCTCTCTCTCTCTCTCTCTCTCTCTCTCTCTCTCTCTCTCTCTCGTTACATTGCGTTTTTTGTTTAGATATTCTTTGTTTTTTGTGTATTTCACTATTCTGTATTGTTTTAATGAGAGAGAGAGAGAGAGAGAGAGAGAGAGAGAGAGAGAGAGAGAGAGAGAGAGAGAGAGAGAGAGAGAGAGAGATTTATGGGGGGAAAAGAAAGCGTACAGTCTTCCCCCTCTCCTCTCTCTCTCTCTCTCTCTCTCTCTCTCTCTCTCTCTCTCTCTCTCTCTCTCTCTCTCTCTCTCTCTCTCTCTCTCTCTCTCTCTCTCTCTCTCTCTCTCTGGCCTTCTGGAAGTCGCCTGTCCACCTTCTCAGAGTGTAATAAAATTTTTATCTTAATTGACAAGTTCGTATAAGGCGGTGTTAGGTCACTCAGCTCCCGCCTCGGTCATTAGAGGTGCAACGCCTTGTATTTTGGGCTGCAGAGACCGACTTTTATGACTGATAATGAGCTATTTACTCCAGACACGCTCGCAAAAAAAGAAATATTATAGCTTGAGTAAATTGAAAGTGTGTGTGTGTGTGTGTGTGTGTGTGTGTGTGTGTGTGTGTGTGTGTGTGTGTGTGTGTGTGTGTGTGTGTGTGTGTGTGTGTGTGTGTGTGTGTGTGTGTGTGTGTGTGTGTGTGTGTGTGTGTGTGTGTGTTTGCTCCTTACTAACAACGTCCCTTTTTGCACGTATAAATCAAGGTAAAGTAATTGCACTCCCTTAGTTATCAGGTTAATATATAAGGAAGGTTATTTTTTATTATGCATATTTTTCTTTTTTTTTTTTTTTTTAGTAATGGGGGCGGGATGGTAAGGGGAGGTATAAATGGGTGGCTTGTTTTAATTAGAGGGGAAATGGTAGGTTTGATTTTTTTTTTTTTTTTTGACGGCGTGGAAAATAAATACGAAGTTTGTCTTAAAGAGAGGAAAAAGATTCTGTTTTAATTAATGGAAGGAAAATGTTTTGGCAGGGAAAAAAATGAAAGTTTATTTTATGGAGAGGAAAAGTGAGAGTTTGTAAGTCTAAAAAGCAGACAGATAGACAGGCAGGCTGACGGACAGACAGAGAAAAAGACGGACAGTTAGAAAGACATAAAGAAAGGCAAGTAGACAGATAAAAAGATAGATAAATAGATAGATGGATAGATAAATATATGATAGAAGGATAAATAGATATATTGATTTAATGACTGAAGGAGATATAAAAAAGATATAAAAGACAGACAAACAAACCAATAGATAAATAGACAGATGGACAGACAGATATTAGTAGACAGATAACCAGATATATAGAGACAACAGGCAGAACTATATACATAAATACTGATAAATAAAGCAGATCAATAAACACAGACCAATAAATAAACACACAAACACAGCAAGAGACAGACAGTTGCAGATAATCAGACACATAAACAAATCAAACAAGTATCGACACATACATAAGTTGCACAAGTCCTGGGAGACCAAGACACGTCCTTTGTGTGACTGCAAGCTTGCACCGCGGCACCTGACTCCACCAAAACAGGATCTTCTTCCACCTCACGGCGCAGACCAAGAATATGAATCGGGTACCGAAGACCAAGTGGCATTACTTCATCGAGCGGGAAGGTCGATATAGGGAAAGATCAACAAGACTTATGGATGTATGGGTGGATATTTCATACAGGGACTACCACGTGTAGGCTGGCCGAATGATTGCAGCTTCTCTTATGTTCTTATGATAATGGAAGTGCATGGGACAAATAACTAAGTGGATTATTATAGCTTTTATACATACATACATACATACATATATACATATATATATATATATATATATATATATATATATATATATATATATATATATATATAGAGAGAGAGAGAGAGAGAGAGAGAGAGAGAGAGAGAGAGAGAGAGAGAGAGAGAGAGAGAGAGAGAGAGAGAGAGAGAGAGAGAGAGAGAGAGAGAGAGAGAGAGAGAGAGAGAAGCATCGGCCAAGGGTAACCAAATTATAAGAAAAAAGGCTCACTGAGGCGCCAGTCCCCAAACAGAAACGATTGTCAAAAAATGGAGGATAAATGTCTTGAAACCTCCCACCAAGTTCAAGTCAAAGGAAGGAAGAAATACTGAAGCAGGCAGGGAGTTCCAGAATTTACTGCAAAAGAGAATGAATGACTGAGAATACTGGTTATCTAAAATATGTGTGACTTGATTGATTCTAGAAGGAACATGCGGTTAAATGTCTGCAGATTAATTAATAGATGTGTGGAGGCGAATGGGACAGATAGTTAGGTAGACTGGGAGATACGGTTATAAAGATAAACAAATTGATGAGTATGGAGACATGATGGATAAATAATCAGATAAATTATGTAAGAAGTCTAAGATTTTATAGATGTAGATGAAGAAATAGATCAATATGGAAATATTGATTTATAAAGGAAACCATATATTGTTTTTTTATTTACTGATCATTTGCAAATAATATAGATACCAGCTAACTAACTCTGTATATGAGAGAGAGAGAGAGAGAGAGAGAGAGAGAGAGAGAGAGAGAGAGAGAGAGAGAGAGAGAGAGAGAGAGAGAGCGAGCGTGTACGAGTATGTATATATGTGCACGTGCAAGCCCCTCCCCCATCACCACCACACTGAGAACACCAACAACAACTGATGCGTCTGCTTGTGAGTGAGCGGTATTTTTTCGCCCTCCCTAAGCATTCATTATATCCGGGGAAGGAAGAAAAAACGCGGGCCTTTTTCAATAAAGTTAATTGGTCTCTAATTATTTCGAGAGTTGCACATCCCATTGAGCAATTGTTCTTTTGCATCACAGTAACTGACGGGCAGATCCATCACGCACTTTTATTACGGCCGGACAACAGCTTAGACTCAGGTGCGCGAGGCGGGGCACGGCAAAAAGGGAATCCAGAAAGAGCGCTGCCAGACCGCCCTACAAAAGCAAAT
>NC_087185.1:6552500-6572500 GCF_035594125.1 Scylla paramamosain
GATGATGATGATGATGATGACGATAATGAAGATGATGATAATAATAATAATAATAGTTATAACTAGTAATAATAATAATAATAATAATAATAATAATAATGATAATAATAATAATAATAATAATAATAATAATAATAATAATAATAATAATAATAATAATAACAATAATAATAATAACAATAATAATAATAATAATAATGACAATAATAAAACTACCACTACTACTACTACTAATACTAATACTACTACTAATAATAAAATAATAATAATAATAACAATATAATAACAATAACAATAATAATAACAATATAATAAGAACAATAATAATGATAATAATAATAATAATAATAATAATAATAATAATAATAATAATAATAATAATAATAATAATAATAATAATAATAATAATAATAATAATAATAATAATAATAATAATAATAATAATAATAATAAAAAACAAAACCATATAACAACACACTAGATACAAATGAAGAACATATATGCATATCAGAAGAAATAATTAAACTCAGCAAAAGCAAAGATACATAAAAAAAAAAAAAAAAAAAAAAACGGAAATTACAGAAAACGTAATGCATTTGAATAACAACTCCCACGTATTGCTCTTCAGGGACGCCATTAGCCTTTGTCACGCAGTGTTACCAGAGCCACTCAGCTATCATGCAAATTCCGCGTGATTTCTTGGCTGACATCCCGATGCAGTTTAACACAGGCACGAGGGCTGATCAGAAAGTAGCGAAGGAAGATTACACGGTGCACAGAGGCAAGAGAAAACTACTTTGGAGGAATGTAGGCCAGTGTTTTGATTCTTTCTTATGCCATCAAAGTATTATGCTCTCCAGTTTAACAGAGGTGAAGTGATCTGAAAGTGGTGGAGGATGGAACGCTGCATAGAGGAAAAAGGGGGAGTACTTTAAAGGAATGTAAGCCAGTGTTTTGATTCTCCTTTATGCAATCAAATTATATGCCATCACTGTCCATGCTATTTCATCATTCCTCGCAAGGCTGATGCTTCTCAACTTCCTCAGAGCTACATAAGTTTAACTTCATGCTGTGTACCAACAGATATGATGCTATTTTGTAATGAAAGTGTTAAGAATCCTCTATAGCTACTCATGTACTATAATAATATATTTGTTTACTTTATCCTGATTGAAAACTAGTAGCTGTATAAAATTTGGATATTGTCAGTGGTAATAAATGATTTAATGTGTTACTTATACCTGTAGGGTTTCAAGAGAAGCTTGGAAAATATATATTCATGACAATGACAGATGCTAAGGACTTAGAAGATGCAGTGTGTAGCTTACCTGACCTTTTGCAGTCTCCTTATTATGTTTTTATATTCTGAAAAGAAAAGAGATTTAATTTTGAGAAGGAAAAGATGATGGGGACACATGGAGAAAAGAAAACATATAAAGGGATTGTAGATACGAAGGAAGCAAGCAAGAAGACAAACAGACAGATAAAGACACAAGAAAAAAAAAGACGGATTAGAGTTGCGAAATGAGTGAAGAGGAAATTGACAAAGAGATATACAAACAAGGCAGAAAGAGAGGCGGAGGGATAGGGAAGCAGAAGGGTAGGAGGGCAAACAGACCAGCATGAGCAAGCACCCACCCACTCATCCCCCCCCTTCCCCCTTGGCGCACGCACACACACACACACACACACACACACACACACACACACACACTTAAGACGAAAAAGGAAACTTACTTGAGTTGTGGAGTGAAGAGGAAAATGAAAGAGAGACGGAGATAAAGAAGCAGATAGAGATGCACAGAGTTAGGCAAGCAGGCAGGCAGGAAAGCAGGCCACACACACACACACACACACACACACACACACACACACACACACACACACACACACACACACACACACACACACACACACACACACAGTAGACATCCCGATATCCCATTCTGGCACTCCTGGAGATCCCCCGTTCCAGCCCATTCTGCCTCAGACACAGATCCTATTATTTGCTGAGAAACCCAATTTGGTGAGGCTTTGTACCTCAGAGGAAAGAGCGACGGACTGACGAGCGCACGGTTGCCAGCCACGGGGGAAAGGCGCGTTTTCCGTCACTTTCGCCTCCATTTTGCATCATGGGGTTAAAAAGGCGGCACGCGAGACACCGACACGAGACTGGATGGCCGTGGGAGTCCCGTCCTCGCTCACGATCCGGAATGAAACGCCTCGAGGACGCAAGTTCTTCGTATTATCGGATAATTATAGCGCAGTGTTGCCATCCGGGAGTCTAGATTATACAAGTAGAGTGAGTTAGGGTTTTATTTACTTAGTCTTTTTTGTGTCGTGTCCTCTTCTTTCCTCCTTTCTCACGTGTTGAATTACAGGCACAAGCAGGGTATTATCGGACATGAGAGCCGTGACCAGCTGCGTGTGGGAGGAGCCTCGCTGGGTCAATATTACTTGGACCATTGGGTCATTTCTTATTTATGGCGGCGTCCCCTGCTCTCGATGGCTATTGTGGCGTACAGGGGGAAGAAGAACTAGTAGCAGGGGGGTCCTTTTTATTATTTTTGTTGAGCCTCTGCGATCACAATTAGCTGAAGGAGCCACTTGTGCTGCAGGAGGGGGAGGAGGGAGTCGCGGCGGTGCGTTTGTGTTATGATGAGTTTCTGAGGTGTCTTTGATTGGCTTCACGTGAGGCTGAGTCTAATGGGCCTCGCCGCCTTACAGACAGACCAGCCCACTGTCCCGCCTGACCCCGCCCCTCCCTCACCCCTCCGACGCCTCCCAGAGAAGTAATTACACTGATAATGGGGCTGAGAGAGAGAGAGAGAGAGAGAGAGAGAGAGAGAGAGAGAGAGAGAGAGAGAGAGAGAGAGAGAGAGAGAGAGAGAGAGAGAGAGAGAGAGAGACGGAAACCGAAGGCAAACGGATAGACAAAGGCAGGCAGACAGCAGACACAGACAAATAGAGCAAAATTTTGGCAGACAGACAGATACAGACAGACAAACAAGAATGAAAGACAGACAGACAAGACCACAACTATTCAATTCACAAAATAGTTAAAAAATCGAGATAAAAATCCTAAAAGATATACGTAACAACACTAAAAAATAAACATTAATATTTCTTTTTCTCATCATTAAGAGGGAGAAAGAAAAAAAACATCTTTCATTGGGAAGAAAACACAACTAACATCCACAAAGAACGGACTGAGGCAGAGACGGAGAAGGAGGGAAGGAGAGAGGGAGGGAAGAGTGGAGAGATGGAGGAAAGGAGGGAGCTTCTACAAACATTTACTGGACAAGTTCCTGATTGGTTCTTCACAAAGATTCCCAGAAAGCTTGACTCACTAAGTTCCTAAACGACCACGTGTTGTACTGTGCTGTGTTGAGCTGCTGTGTTGTGTTGCTGTGTGTTACTGCAGTGTGTTCGGTGAGAGCATGTCATAGTCTGCTTGTACTTGTAAGAGTGTTACTATGAGGATGTTCCTAAGAGTCTTGTGAGAGTTAATGTGACGATATTTGTAATGGTGTTTCTGTACGAGTGTTGTAAGTATTTCTGTGAGGGTATTGCTGCTTCGGTCTTGTGAATGTGCTGCGTGTGTTGTCTATAGTGTTTCGTAAGTGTAGTGTTGCAAGACAGGAAGATATCAGGTGTGTGGAGCTGGCATAGGTAGTGTTGTGTTGAGTTGCACTTTTATTGTCAGGGATGTCGAACCGGAATGTTGCAAGGTGTGTGTATGTTAAAAAAAGATGTCTGGCGAGTAAGGTTGTACGCAGACTCGGCAAAACAACGCTATCTCGGAGCACCTGAGTGACAACACCTGTACGAGCAGCGCAGGAAATAAGGACATCAAAGACAAGATGAGGAACAAGTTTAGAGTACTATTCACCGCAGTGGAGACAAAGGAACAAAGGTCAAAAACTCAGTAGCGTAACCATATATCCAAATTTCCCTTCCGATACCATCACAGGAAGGATGTTCAGCCCTGCTTGGAGTGACAGCCAGCGGGACCTCCACGTCAGATATAGACCAGAGGGAGAGAGGAAGCAACACACCACACCACGCCGCGCCACGCCGCCAGAGAGCACCCCGTGACACCCTTGCACCCTTCCTGCAGAGATAACTCGCGGAGGGGTCCCAATAAACTGCAGGGCGCGTGTTGATGTGTGACTGATGTGTCACTCCCGCGGATCAACACGCCCCGGATGAGATTCTTTGAAGATTTAATTAAAGGTGACGCCGCGGCCAAACAATGAGGCAATATTAAAGAGCTGAGCCAAGCAACAACAGAGCTTAATTTAGCGTCCCCTGCCGCACCCATGCTATGGTAATGGAGGGGCTTCATTAAGTGCTGATGAAGGAGAAGGACGCCTCATCCTGTGAGTGGACGAGCGAGCATTAGAGTGAAAGATTGTCTATGATTAGGTGTGGAGGAGGAGGAGGAGAAGGAGGAGGAGGAGGAGGAGGAGGAGGAGGAGGAGGAGGAGGAGGAGGAGGAGGAGGAAAATGAGAAGCGAAAAGAGAAAGTGCAAGAGGAGAAAGACGACGAGGAATATGAAGTTGAGAGAGAGCGAGTGAGTTGTATGTTTTAGTGTAGTCTTCATAATCTCTTTGTTTATTGTTCCGGGATATTCGCGGGCGACACACAAACACGCATTCCCCGGCATGACACGCACATTAAACTCGTAAAAAGTAAAGGAGACGGTCCGCGGACACGTTGAAAATAATTATGAAACCAGATAATCTCGAGAGCCGTCGTGAGTAAGTCGGTGCACGCCGTGAAAGATCTTCAAAACGTTGTGAATAAGGCCAAGACTCCCTTTGAAGGCAGCCAAGGAGTGGATGATATCTAGTGAGTGAAATACTGCAGCGCTGAGCAAGTGTGACGCGGAGACACCTCGCCGGCGCCCCGCGTGTCGCCTCGGGTGCTGCCCACGCTGAACAAAGCTGCCATTAGGGAAAACTGGGCTTTTATCACACAAGGTAATTATGGTAATGGCGGGTTATTTGGTCGGCGGGAGCTCAGCATATGGTAGGCTGTACTGAGGCCGTCCACGCTGCCGACCAGGGCGTAGCGGGACCTCGTGCGGCGCAGAGCTAATGAACCTCCCGCCTGTGCTCATTGTCTTGTTGGGGCCGACCCATGCACGACCGCCCGCCGCACCGATAACACTTTGTCTGGTGCCTGCGTGTGCGTGTAACCATGTGTGCGTGCGACAAGGGACTACACACACCTACACATACTTTCATTATCCAGCATTCCTTCAAACGTACACGCATTACACAAGTTTATTCCTGTCAAGCTTTCTTAGGTGAGAATAGTGTAAGTCAACCTAATTTGAATTTTATCATTTTCCGCACATTTGAAATTCCAGTCAATATATATATATATATATATATATATATATATATATATATATATATATATATATATATATATATATATATATATATATATATATATATATATATATATATTATTATTATTATTATTATTATTTTTATATTTTTTATTTTTTTCTGGAAAAATAATTCCTTCATAAAATTATCTGGCACGCTTATTATAGTTAAGTTTTCTTTGGTAAAATTAAACTCCGTCAACCTGACATGTATATTTTGGTGTGATTTTGGCTCTACTGTTTTTCTTGACATTTAAGATTCCAGTCCAATCTTAGAGACCTGAATAATTCCTTTACAAAATTCTAACATTTCACCAGGGTGGCGTAACTTTGAATAGACTGCCTCTCCTCCGCCCTGTCGGTTCTGTGACCTTGGAGAAAGAATCTAACTTGGGGGAGCGTCCCTCCATCCCTTGAGCCGCCGCCGCCGGGTAGGACAAGCCTCTCGTTCCCAACTCATCCAGGAGGCATGAGAATGGAACCAAAAACTGACACTTTTATCACCGCCGGCACAAGGTAGTGGAGGCGGCAGCGTGGTGAGGGACGGCAGGAACACTCTCCACCTATGACCACGCGAGAATACAAAGCTGAACTCGCCACTGTTTCATTCTAGTGTTGGTGTATTAGTTTGTCGCCTTGGTGGATGGGTAGTAGCTGTCATCACCACCAGAGCACCTCGTCACCTATATACCGCCACCTGGAATCTGAGTGTGAGATTCAGACTCGCAATTTCCGTCGGTGCGTCAACTGAGAGCGACACACACACACACACACACACACACACACACACACACACACACACACACACACACACACACACACAGCTGGACACCAAATACTGAGGACTCACTAACCCGTCCTTTCCTTCCTAACATGTTTCAGGCCACGTCGCCCTCTCGCTGCCTCTTCCTCGCCATCATCGTCGCCAGCCCAGAGCACATAAGCCACACAACTCCCTCCGCGCCGCCCACACCACCTCCCTCCCTCCCTCGCCCTGAGACACTGCAAAGGGGGTGATGGCCTTTGAATTTACAAGCCGCGGCCGCACTCCTATTGAGGCCCAGATATAAATTCCTACCAGACAACGATTTCAACTGCATAAGGCTGAACAATCAAATGCAAATCGATAGCCATTGGGCCTGTCGGGGAGCGCCTATTACTGGTTCACTCGGCAGGGGTCGGGAGGCGGCGGCGGGCTGGGATAACAGTCTGCAGGGCCCGCCGTCCAGCCTGCTAGTAGCCCCTCACTGGGTTATTGGAACTCATACATTGTAGCGAGGACCAGCCGCGCCCTGCTTGACGTGGTGTAAAGGGGGAGGCAGGCACGGCGCGCTGCCTCGTATGATTGTTGTTTACTGGTTGACTTGTGCAATGTTCCCCCGCGGCTGTTTACAATGTTCGGTCCTGTTGTGGGTGACGACGAGAGGTGACTAAGAAACGGCCGAGTCACCCTCTTTGATGACTTGAGACGTCGCGCTGGAGCCTGTGGAAATTTGTAAAAAAGAAATTCAATACCGGCGAGGCGAGACAGGGCGAGACACATCGAGGCAGGGCGCCCTCCGCACCATGTTGGCCGGCAAATTTTACACAGATACCCCAAGTCGCGTGGCGGGAGGCAGTGTCGCTGTGAACACTAACCCTCCAGCTGCTGCCGCGCCACTTCACTGACATGGCTCGCTACCAAAGTTGCTAATCCACGGCTACAAGTGATATACTGTGGTGTCTTTGTTTCCCGGTGGCGAGGGTGGCGAAGAGCAAAGGAGTCAGCACCATGACAGCAAACACTCGGGGCTGTGAAGGGCTTCGCGGGGCGTGCTGAGTGCTGACTGAGCCATCGCGAGACATTTGTATTTGAGCTTCGCGATCCCACAAACAGTTCACGCTACACTCCACAATAAAGGAAGCACTTCAAGATCGCAATGGAAGTGTTCGCGTCCCACAAGCAGGACTCAACACACCCCAGCAAACCCAAGCACGCCGCAAGCCCAGACAAGCACAACCCTTCGCGGCCTCGTCGGTAGCGCCAAGGCGACGAATCCCGTGTGAAAGTCTGAGGCATTAGCATTGTGCTTGGAAATAAAACCTCATTAATACTATTTGCTTGGGAATTTTTCAATCGCGCTATTCATGGGGTACAATGGCCGGCCCCATCAAGGCGAGGAGGAGGAGGAGGAGGAGGAGGAGGAGGAGAGGTTGAGGAGAAAGAGGAGGGGGGACTACAGTCATTCTCAGGTGTTCCCAGACCCTCAGAGTGGAGAGTGTGTGACTGAGGAGACGTAAGCATATTAGTTTTGGCGGAGAGTATATAGACCCTGCCATTTTCTGCCGCTCCTGTGTAAGCCGCAGCTCTTTCTTTTAAAATGATTAAATGGATTTCGTTGGTTCGGCGGGTCTTGTGGGATACGCTAGTGGCAGGCGGAGGCAACGCAACGCTCGGGAGATCTGACTGGAGGAAAGGCAGAGCAGGACTTGCACAGTTGCTTTTACTGGGAATGTTATTGCAAAGTGGTGTTGCTTAATGTTGGTGGCGCGTCTCGGCTTTGTGTGGCGAGCGAGTCTCAAATGATACTTCTAATTCATGAAGAAAGTAAGATACTTCCTCTCTCTCTCTCTCTCTCTCTCTCTCTCTCTCTCTCTCTCTCTCTCTTTCTCTCTCTCATTACTCCTCACTACACTCTGCCTCTCCCTCACGCGTCCTTAAGCCACCAGTTATTAATTCTTACCTGTCTTCACCCACCCTCATCTTCCCGTCACCTGAGAGTTTACCCTTCCCATCACAGCCCTCAATAAAGCAAGCGCTCAAGGCCCCTAACTCGCCCCCTCGCTCAACACACCTCGCATGTACTGAGGCAACACCTACGGAACACTGCCGAACACTCCCAAGAACGCCAGCACGCCAATTCCCCGCCAGCAGGTAGAGAAATGCGTCGCCGTAAACTTGCACTCACTCTTATGGCGTGTTCGGTTTCGGCTGCACAATGAAGGCAAGGGTTTGTGAACGTTCTCGCCACCATGTTGGACTATTTGCTTTTCGCTTCCCGACGATTTGTGGTCATGACTTCGGACATCGCCGTAGAGTGCTCAATAGTGCTCAATAGTGCTCAATATCCTCAGCCTTGCCCGCCACCTGTAGGGGACACACGCGGCAGGAGGGGCAGCTGGCGTCGTTCCGTCTTTCATCAAGGTGCTAGTGACGGTCGTTCCTCCGCGGGAAACGACAAGACTAAGGGAGTTTTTGCCTCCAGTCGCGTTCCTTTTTTATCTTGTATTGTAAGGATTATTTCGCCTCGTGCTGTTGTGTCCTTGCTCTCTCTCTCTCTCTCTCTCTCTCTCTCTCTCTCTCTCTCTCTCTCTCTCTCTCTCTCTCTCTGCTCTTGCACGTTCTTGTCTTTCATTCATTAAATCCTAAAATAAATAATGATAATGTTAATAATAATGATAACAACAACAACAACAACAACAACAACAACAACAATAATAATAATAATAATAATAATAATAATAATAATAATAATAATAACAACAACAACAATAACAATATAATAATAATAATAATAATAATAATAATAATAATAATAATAATAATAATAATAATAATAATAGTAATAAAAATAACAATAATAATAACAGCAACACCAGCCTACAAGCACATTCACAAGAGCACAAAAGTCAAACAATATTAATAACAACCTCCCATCCACCTGTCATTTTTTCCTATATCACCTAAGCTGCTTTTCTTACTACGCATCTAAAACAAAAAAAAGAGGATCGAAGGTGATTTTTAAAAGTACTTTAGAGGCTGAAACTTGCCTTCCCCATCCACTTAATGTTATTGAATATTAAAGAAAACTCCCCTGCAAGCATTTTCCATTACGAAATAGAAATTAGGTAACAGCCGCACGGAAAGACTAAGAGGGAATTGTGTTCTACTTTCTGCATATCGCAAATTGAAGAGTGTTTGTTGACTCCCTCTCTCTCTCTCTCTCTCTCTCTCTCTCTCTCTCTCTCTCTCTCTCTCTCTCTCTCTCTCTCTCTCTCTCTCCAAGAAATACACTTAAATTCAAATTAAAAATACAAAAAGAACATTACAAAAAAGATACTTGATGTAGAATAACACAGCTAGGGAATACTACGTTTGTGTTTTCTAATTATCATTATGACGAACATTGTAGATCAGGCGTAGCAATAACAATCACACGACGGACGTTAGATCTACACTGACAGGCGAAGTGGACAAATAAAATGGTGAAAAAAAAACCCAACAGTAATCCTTCTTCTTTTCTTCTTCTTTTTTTCCGTGTTCATGTTTTTTTTTCTCGTCTTTCTTTGCAGACAAATATATATTAAAGAAAACACGGGTGCCCTAACAGTAAATCTTCTTCTTCTATCTTCTTATTCTTTTCCTTATTCGTGTTTTTCTCCTCTTTCTTTGCGGACAAATATATAGTAAAAAGAACACTGGTGCCCTAACAGTAAGCCTCCTCCTTCCCCTCCTCCTCCTCCTCTTCCTCCTCCTCCTCCTTATTCATGTGTTTCTCGTTTTTCTTTGCAGACAAAATATATAGAAAAGAGAACACTGGTGCCCTAACAGTTAGCCTCCTCCTCCTTCTTCTTCGCCTTCTTCTTCTTCTTCCTCTCCTTGTTCTTGCTTTTCTTGTCCTCCATCCTGTACTTCGCTGCAACATTATAATACACACATGCTAACCTTTACAGCATTACAACACCGCGCGCTGCTCACCAAACCGAGAAGCGCTGGGAGAAGAACATGATGAGAATATAATTAACAGTACAATAATTAGAATCATGAGCGAATTAATTCAACGAAAACGGGAGATGAGTAAATGAAGAGGATACGCTCAAGTGATGCATTTCTCTCTCTCTCTCTCTCTCTCTCTCTCTCTCTCTCTCTCTCTCTCTCTCTCTCTCTCTCTCTCTCTCTCTCTCTCTCTCTCTCTCTCTCTCTCTCTCTCTCCACAAATGCGGAAGCGCCTCCACTTCCACACACCTCCCCCAGTAAAAGCCTCCAAAACTGCTAAACACATCCACTCACCACCTCCACCACCGTTGAGCGCATCCACACACCACCTCCACCACTGATGAACGCATCCACACACTACCTCCTCCTCCTACCGTTGAAGGCATCCACTCACCACCTTCATAACCGCTAAATGCATCCACTCACCACCTCCACCACCACTGAACTCATCCACTCACCACCTCCACCACCACTGAACTCATCCAATCACCACCTCCACCACCACTGAACTCATCCACTCACCGCCTCCACCACCACTGAACTCATCCACTCACCACCTCCACCACCGCTAAACACATCTACTCACCACCTCCACCACCGCTAAAATCATCCACTCACCGCCTCCACCACCGCTGAACTCATCCAATGAACACCTCCACAGCCACTGAACACCTCCACATAACGCCTCCGCACCACAACTAAACCAACTCCACCACAACTAAACACCACATAACATCTCCATCATGAATGAAGTCTTCCACAACCGCTGAATGCATCCACTCACCACTCTCACCACCAAGTAAGTCATCCACCACCACTGAATGCCTCCAACACCATTGAACGTCTCCGCACAACACCAATGAAGTTACCCACCACTACTGAACGCCTGCTGAACGTCTCCACCTCCACATAACCCCTTCACCGTAACAGGAGGCGCAGCATGACGAGAAAACGCAGGTAGACATCCACCAGAACCCTCGACGTGATAAGCCCCACTGCCGGCCCCGCTCGAGTGCAATTAGCGAGGAAATGAAGGCTGAAAGGAACCCAGACGAAGAGCGCGAATTAATGATGACTTGAGGATCCGGTGGCGCTGGTGGGGAGAAACTGCATTCATGTCAATCCCGACACTCATTTTCATGTTCCGGTAGAGGAGCGAGGAGGAGGAGGTGGAGGGAAAGTGAGGAGAGGGAATGGAGGGAAGGTGGGTGGATTGTGAGCATGATGATGAGAAAGTGAATAAGGAAAGATATGTAAAGTGAAGAGAGAATGAAGAAGGGAAGGTGGATGCAAGCATGATAATGATGATAAAGTGAAGAGAGAGAGAGAGAGAGAGAGAGAGAGAGAGAGAGAGAGAGAGAGAGAGAGAGAGAGAGAGAGAGAGAGAGAGAGAGAGAGAGAGAGAGAGAGAGAGAGAGAGAGAGAGAGAGAATGAAAAGAGAAAAGACAGATGTAAACAACATATCATGAGGGAGAAAGAGAAAGTGAAGAGAGGGAATAAGGAAGTAAAGCTAAACATGGACAGAACAGCATGAGGATGGAAGAGAGAGTGAATGAAGAGAGGGAATGAAGGAGGGAAGGTACATGCAAGCTGAGGAGTATGAGGAGGAGGAGTGAGGCAAGAGGAATGAGGCTAGATGTCAGACTTCAACAAGGAGTACGGCTGCCGGGCACGGGCCAGCTTGTGTTAAGGGGAGAATGGTGTGTTGGATGAGGCACGAGAAACACGGCTTATGGGGGAGACGCTGGGGAGGACGTGTAGGGGTGTAGGGGGAGGTGAAGCGAGGACAAGGAAGAATACTGAAGTGACTGACCATGAAAAAAAATATAGTTAAATGTAGACCATGAGATAAGAAGATAGAAATTACTAGAATGAAAAAAAAGTGATGAAGGAAGAAAAAGGTGATATGGGAAAACTAGAGGAAGATAAGAAACTAAGCATGAAGGAATGTGAATAAGCTAAGGAAGAACACAGAAGAACATGTAAAGTTAATGACCATGAAAGGGTAAAAATAGTAGAAGCAGACTAAGAAATAAGGAGCTGGAGGAGGAGGGAATGAGAAAAGGAGAAGGAAGGAGGAACACACTCTTAAGAACACGCACTACAATACAAACACGGACTTCCTGGGCCAGAGACGCAGAGTGGCGAAAGTTGCTATACCGTAGAGGAATAATTTAAAGTGCTCTTAATGCAGTGTGTATGACGGGACGCGTAAATAAGAGCGGAGGCCGAGGCGGAGACTAATGGGGCGCTGCTGTGGTGGCGGCGGGTGGGCAAGAAACACCGAGGCGCTCATTAGTGATGCAAATGTTCGGGCTTATGAAGAGCGCCGAGACTTGCCTGCTGCCGCTAATCGGACTTCTGGCCAACCTCAGGGAGACGCTACGCCTGTTCACTAAAGACACACGCCTCCCTCCCGCCACTCAGCCTTCCCGCACCACGAACCAGACACTCGCCCTTATGGAGGTGTCCGAAGGGCGCAACAAGTAACCTGTAGCTGTAAGACGAAGCAGATTTGGGGGAGCTTAGAGGAGTAGGTGCGGGGACGCTGTAATGACGTTAGCCTAAAGAGGAAAATTACTAATGTAAGCATAATGCAGGTGAGTGAGGAAGAGGGTGGAGACGCAGTGGAAGAACTCCCTAAAGACTGTGGAATGTGAATGGTACTAGTGGAGTAAGAGGAGTAAGAAGAGAACTGACAGCTGAGTGAGAGGTATTATGGAGGAGGTGCTGGTGAAAGAAGCAAACTGAGGGGAGAGTGTAAGGGCGGGAGAGTGCACGAGGGGAGAAGAGTGCTGGCGGAAGGGTGTATATGGAAAAGGGGAAGCAGAAGTGTCGGCTCAGTGACGGCTGAAGTTCACGTGTGGAGTGTTTGGGTGTTCCACATAATGACGCTAATGGAAGGTGGAAGGAGGGATAACACTGGAGGCGGAAGCCAAACAAATAATTGGTTTACAGTGAGTTGAGACGCCTCAGAGAGAGAGAGAGAGAGAGAGAGAGAGAGAGAGAGAGAGAGAGAGAGAGAGAGAGAGAGAGAGAGAGAGAGAGAGAGTGTGTGTGTGTGTGTGTGTGTGTGTGTGTGTGTGTGTGTGTGTGTGTGGTTGTGTGTGTGTGTGTGTGTGTGTGTGTGTGTGTGTGTGTGTGTGTGTGTGTGTGTGTGTGTGTGTCGCCATTCTCCCCAGCTTCCTATTGAGTACCAGCTGTGAATGAGTGGATGGGTGGGGAGGATGTGTGGATGTGGCCTCTTCCAGCACCAGTATTCTTCCTATTGGCGGTCATTTGGGTGTGTGAGTGACCCTCGTGAACACTGAATTGACACTTAAGGGAAGCCATAAACTCTGCCATCCCGACACTGTTCACGCCATGGAGACAAAACACAAGAAGGGACCCAAGCAACACTCAAAATAAAATTCAGACTTTCAAGAACAGGGCCAAACAAGATTAAAAACAAAACTCTAAACTTTTACACAACATCTGACCAACACACCATAGATAAATAACAAGTAATTCTCATAAACTTCGCTATTCCGGCAGTCTTGGCAGCATTAGGATAACACAAGTACACTCAAAGCACTCATAGGACTAAATACACTAAATAAACCACATTCACCAGCAGGCCAGCACAGTGACAGACAAACTAGACAAATAGAAATAGAGACAGAACCGGACAAGCGTTACATAAGAAGATAAGAGAATAAGGGAAGCTGCAAGAAGCCATCAGACCTACACGTAGCAGCCTCTTTATAAAATACATATCCATTCACTTCCACGATCATCACCATCCATATTGCTCAGATTCTGTTTAATGCAACTTGGCAAATACATTCCACAGCAGAGGCGATTTTATAGGTATGCTCAGTTCCATTGCCTCATTCCGCATCCTAACACATCCATACATGACATATCCACACGTCCCTATGCGGCGAAGGAAACAACCATTCCCTGTAATTGCACAAACCATTACAATATCATTCACATCCCCACTGCCAACAGAAACACTAATACCATAGCCATTTGGACTCGGAACTTAGAAGAAGCGCGGATTACATATGTTCAATGCTTCAAGGGCCCCTTCTTGGTACTAACCGTTACCATATGGACCATCATAGCACACCCTTTCCATCCTAAACACCATTACTAGATGAAATAATATAACCACTTGGACTCGAAACCTGTAAGAAGCGATGGATTAAGCTCAACGTTTCAAGTCCCTTCTTGACATTAACTGTTATCACACGGACCCTCATAACATGTCCTTCCCATCCCAAACACTACCAAGAGATGCGAGATGTATTAATATAACCATTTGGACTTGAGAAATGTAAGAAGCAATAGATTAAGTTCAATGTTTCAAGACTGCCTTCTAAATATTACCCTTTATCACACGAACCCTCATAATATACCCACCCATTCCATACAAACTACTCGCTGTATTGATATAACCATCTGGATTCGTAAGCCATAAGATGCAATGTACTAAGGGTATCGTGTAAACAAAGCCAGTTCCTGTACATATTCTAATAGCACATTCTCTCTATCCAAGCACAGATGTATAATATCATAACTACTTCGATGCACAAGCCATAAGAAGCAATGGATTAAACTCGATGCTACGGACCTCCCTTCACCATCTCAATCTTTAGTCACCCTACAAGCAACCATCAGGGTGACCTTCCCCTCAACTTGACCAGACTAAATTTAACACACGGCTCTCCATGTCTCTTTCTGCAACTCACCCCCAGCAGTTCAATCACAGAATATGACGCCTTAACCCAGCGCGGGGAATCATTGAACACCATCATTCCTTATTTCTCTATAAAGGACGAGCAGTTCAGGCTACCGGATCCCTGTTGGGTCTTTGAATAAACGAGGAAACCAACACAACAAGAGCGAGAACGCAAACACTTCCTTGACTTCATTACACATTAGATAGACACTGTTCTTGTCCCTTCCTGACTTACACTGAACAGTTCACGAGTTATTGAACTAAAAAATCGCACGTAACATGAAGACTTAAAATAAATGACACGTAAGTTATCATTTTTAGCTTAAGGACACAGCTTTTTTTTTTCTTGTAATGCCATGTTATTTTATTCCCTATGAGTGTAATGTTTAAAATAGAAAAGAAAGAGAATAAAAAAAAAAAGTCACAGGAAAAGAAACATTACAAAGGACATATTTATGGTATGTTTTTACATGCAAACCTCTGACGCTACACTGTCCTCCTGAAGAAGTAGTCAGGGAGGTTCAAAGGTCAAGGTTCAGGTCCTCAGCAAGGCGGGTTCAGGCTCCAACTTTCAATTCTCTTACTAGTATAGACGGAGCTGAACTTACCCCGGAGAACTGTATTATTTGGGATTAAATAGTTTTACCGAGACACCGCCCCGCAGGTGAGGCTTCAATTTGCATATGCATTTATGTAATCGCTAGTTAAAGTGGCTCTTCCAGTAGAAGGAAAGAGAAGACGAGGAGGAGAAGGAGGAAGAGGATGAGGAGGAGGAGGAGGAATGAATAGAAGACGAGTAGGAGAACAGGATGAAAACGAGAACAAAAACCAGAGCGATGAGGAAGAAGCGAATAAGGAAATGAATGAGGAAAAAAATTAAGGCGATACAGAGACGAAGGAGAAGAAAGAGAAGAAGAATAAGGGGGAAACACAACAAGATGAGAGAAGCGAGGAGAAGAGGAGAACCAAACTCTACTTCAACTTTCTACTTGGTTGTCGTTCACGTTAATTTTACTTCGCGCTCCACCGCCTCCTCTTCGCAAACACTCCTCGCTCCTCCTACCTCTTCTCCTCTTCCCTTCTCGTCACATAAAGAGGAAGGTGTCCCACGAGGAGAGAATTCGCGTCTATTTGACTTGATTAATTTCCAAGCAAACGTTAGAGTGACCTTGTAAGATTCTTTGAACTGGCATAAAGACGTTCAGTACTTAACCTAACCTAACCTGTAGCTCTACAAATAACATATGTATGTACGTATACTGAATATTACTTGCAAGCCAGCGTTGATATTTAGAATGCAGAGATACATTGCACATACATGATAATTATAAGGAAAAGGCATTGAAAGAGATGACTTGAATATCTGGAACTTGGTATACCTCAGATAACAGGGAATACATCAATAAAAGGATAAGACCATGAAAAGAAAATAGCTTTGTTACGTTTCTTCCCAAAATGAAGAAAATTTAGGTAAAAGATAACCAAAAAAATAAGAAACGAAAGTAAAACTAGCGCAAATAAATAAAAAAAAATATATAAACAAACACAAACAAATCAAGAAGAAAAGGAAATCTAAAAAAAAAAAAAATAATAAGGAAATTAAAACAAATCCAAACAACAAAAAAGGCAAAATAAATAAAAAATCAAGAAAGCAAATCAAACATGAAAATTAAGAAAACCAACAAAACACAAACAAATCAAGAAGAAACTAAAACAAACTTAAAAAAAAGAAAAAAAAATCAATCTCCCAGAAATCAAGGACGAACTAAACAGTCACCAGGGCCAATTTCCAAGTTACGTCGTATGCCACGTGTACAATGGCGCCCCGGATGAGGTAGAAGAAGCAGAAACACGAGCTGACCGTCGGGTGCGCCTGGCTGGGGCTTGTAGGCTGTGTTGCGAGGGCGCCAGGTGATTGCGGAAGGTGCGGGAGCCTGTTGGGGACCGAGTGAGAGAGGTTAACATGTGTCTGGCGGGGGAGAGAGAGAGACACCGAGTAGCTAAAACCGTCGCCACCACCACCTGACGGAGACCTGAAGGGGGAGGGACTCAAGCACACCAGCCTTAAAGGGATGCAAGGGGAGAATAAAGGGTGGAGCTAGATGAGGGATTCGGGACTCAAAAGTTATGTATTAGTGAGTCTATTTCACTCGTGTTACGGTTTAGTTTTAGAATTTTACGTTCGTTTTGTGAAGTTTACAGGGATACAAAGAGAGACTACAGGGTGGCGCTAAATATGAGGTATTCGTGACACAAAAGCTGATGTATTAGTTCATTTGTTTAATTTGAGTTATGGTTTTTATCTTAAGATTTTGAAGTTTATTTAGGTTTTGTGAAGCTTCAAGGTTTAAAGGGATACAAAGGGAGACTAAATGGTGAGGCTAAGTATGAGGTATTCAGAACTCAAAATTGAAGTATTACTGGGTTCATAGAGTTTATTTTGCGGGTTTTACTTTAGGATTCTGAAGTTTACGTAGGTTTTGTGAGGTTTCAAGGTTTAAAGGGATGTAAAGGGAGACTAAATGGTGGAACTAAACATAAGGTATTCGTAAATTTAAAAATACGTATTAGCGGGTTTATTTAATTTGTATTACTGTTTTTACTTTAAGATTTTTTATTTTGCGTAGGTTTTGTGAGATTTTAAGCTTATTTAGTTTTCAAGTCTGTATGTTTTATGTATTTCGTTGTTTGTTATCTTGTGTATATTCTTAAATGGTATATCGTTGTATCTATTTCAGTTTGTGTTACGCGTTGTGTCTTTTGTAGTTTTGTGTTACAGTGCTTTCATTATTAAGAAAGCAACCAAGCAGGAGCAAGTCAATTTATTATTTGGATGCATTACTAATGTTACCTGGAAAACGCGCACTCGTATTTCAAGACGGTGTATATTTTAAGCCGTCGTAGCAGCGAAGTATTGTTGCCATTATCAGACTGGCACTCACTCCTACTGATGAATGCAGCGGAGCAGGAAAAAGGTATACATATAACATACATTACAGCAGTGTGTGTGTGTGTGTGTGTGTGTGTGCCTGAATCAATAGGAAGCGTTCACGACGGACCGCCCCCCATCAGGCTTGCACTAAGAAAAAGTTTACTTGGCAGCGTAATCTAAAAATGGTCACGTAGTTCAACGTTGCCTGTTCGAGCACTTTGGGATATTAACATTGTGTCATGGACTGAGTGCCTTTCATTATGATTACACTCCACTCTGCCTGCCCTCGCCTCCACCTCCCTGGGCACTGGCTTCACTCTACCACTCCACCGCTCCACCCCAAAGTCCAGCCCCACCGCACTCCACTCATCTCCACTCCCCACGACCCATTTTTGCTCAGCGTACCTGTCACCAGTAATCATCACCATTTTGTTAATTTATAGCTGCACCTTCAGTCTCTCCCCTATGCCTTGTGTTCAGTCATGTCTTTCGTCCTCATTCACACCCATCGCCACACCTGTCCAACCACACACCTGAGGCAATATGCAGGTAACACACATGCCTTTGTCTTAAGCTTGCTTTGGACAGGTATCCTCATTCACACCCATCGCCACACCTGTCCAACCACACACCTGGGGCAATATGCAGGTAACACACATGCCTTTGTCTTAAGCTTACTTTGGACAGGTATAGTCTATGGCAATGAAAAATAATTAACTCATTAGTCGACATTAACCTGATACAATGCAGCAAATAAGCTTTGATATTCTTCACTGCGTCCAGGAATTGCAATATATTGGTCTACATTTTTCATGTTCACTTATAATTCACACACGGCTTATATTCTTCTCTCCATTCCTTCATGTTTCCTTATCGTCACTTTCCTTGAATGAAAGAAGAAGCCAGCGTCAAAATGTAGCTCCTCCCACCCCTGCGCGTCTCCTAAAGCAGTCTGGGAACAGCAGGTGGAGCTAAAGTATTCAGCAAATTACCTTCGTCTTTTTTTCCTTCCTTCATACTAATCTGCTTTCTGGAAATTGGCGTGAGTGATAACCCGTCTCGTGTTCCCAATTGCCCTCCAGCTCTGTGAGAAGCAACTTAGGTGGACGGGAAGACACAGCAGCGAGACGACCTCCTGTTTTCTCTCATTCCCTTGCACGTAAAAGCCCGATCGATACCTGTTTACTGTGCATTATCCTAATTAACCTGAGCCTTAATTCAGGTCTGAGCCTTTACGCTAATTAGTCTCATCAGAGCACTCTTTATTCTCCTAATCCTACCGGTAAATATCCAACCAAGTAAAAAGTTATTAGTTTACTCTTCCTTTTTTTTCAATTCTTCTTCTCAGGTGTATGTTGGTATGTGTATGTATGTGTGTTTGTGAGGCTGTAAGTGCTTGTCTACGTATGTGTGCATGCATGAATGAGTGTTGTTGCCTTTAACCCTTTCTCATTAAATTAAATTTACCATCCGTCATATCCCTCATGTCACCCCCCTCCGGCTTAATTCTCTCTCTCTCTCTCTCTCTCTCTCTCTCTCTCTCTCTCTCTCTCTCTCTCTCTCTCTCTCTCTCTCTCTCTCTCTCTCTCTCTCTCTCTCTCAATCCTCTTGCTTTCTTGCTTTCCTCTTCCCCTTCCTTTCCTGCTTCTCGTCATCCTCATTCCCCTTCCCTTTCACCGTTGGCCAGAAGGTTCATGTTTTCCAGCGGCTCCACGCGCTAATACGATATTGACATGGCTGTTCCAAGGGTGCATTAGCTAAATTGTTTATTCTGAGGTCGCCAGTCAGAACCTCCCCTGATTAGTTTTTCCCAGATGGTCGCCTCTGATCGATCCTTCAAGCCTCGAACTGCCCCGGGAAGGAAGGACGCAAGTTCCCCTTCACTGCCTTCTGCGGGTCATTGTCTTCCACTGATTGGTGATTGGTGGCTGCCTTCCAACTCTGCCTTGCTAAAGTACCTGATTTGAAGGTGGAATTTGTGTTTGTTAAGGTGCTTCGTGATCTTCCAGGAATTGTACAGGAGATTGGGGTGATTGTCTTCCTATTCTGTTTAGAAATATATGATTAGATGTTGAAATTCGTGTTTTTTTTTTTAAGGGTATTTCTTCATGACTTTCCTCATTGAAGTATCTGATTCAAGGGTAGAATTCATGTTTGTGAATGTGTTTCATGAACTACTAGAT
>NC_087185.1:6577500-6580000 GCF_035594125.1 Scylla paramamosain
TTTAATCACAATAACAGTAAGAAGGTAGCAGTTATAAAGCTAATAACAGTAAATAGATGGACAACAGGAACTACTAAGAAAACTTATACACATGAAGCATCTAAAATCTAACCTGACCTAACCTGAATTGACCTGACCCAACCTGACCTAACCTAACCTACTAACCCAACGTAACCTAACCTAACCCAACGTAACCTAACCTAACCCGACGTAACCTAACCCGACCTAACCTAACTAAATGTACCTTAACCTAACCTAACTTTATGTAAACTAACTCAATATAACAACCTAACACAATATAAAACAACTGAACTAAAGCGAACAAGGGGAGCACTTATACCCCACTCGCTTCACATTACGACTTGGTTACCGGGTTACTTCTCCAGCACGGGGTTCCTGGAGAGGTGAGGGAGGTTAATCGCATCCATAATTCACGAACCATCACGCCTCTCGTAGATCTGGAGTCTTCTTTAGCTCTTTGATATAAACTTTCAGGAGATTATTCTATCAGTATAATGCAGTCACGCAAGGACGTCAAGTTTTAGTCCGAGTAGGAAGGCGAAAGAAAGAGGAGAGGGGAGGAAGGAGTCAGGTTTATTTGTACTGTGTGAACTGAAGGCGCCTCGAGTTCCTGGAGGAGTAGCAGTCCATTTGGTTCTTCGTGTAATTATATACAAGCAATAGGTGACGAAATCTGTACCCGGAACTATACGTAACGCCCGCAATACAAAGGGATCAGAGAAAGGATACGAGAAGGTGCCAAGTAATGTAATCACACCACCGCCATTACCGCCATTACTCGTGCAAGCGTGCCAAGCTGTTCATCATCAGGCTTGTGTTCATATGTTCGCCTTTCCACGGTTAACCATGAGCACTGCGCCCGTGTACATAAAAATGCCTTTGTGTTGATGTACTTATCTTTCCGCTATTCTAGAAGTGACGGGTTCAAGCTTCATAAAAGTTAGATAACAAAAAATTAAAATAAATAAATAGATAAATTAGTTAATTAATTAATAAATAAAAATGATAAAATAAACAAAATGATAGATAAAGTAATATTACACACAATAAATAAATAAATAAATAAACAAATAAATGAACAAATAAATTAATGAAAATTAAAAAAATATATATAAATAAGTGAATGAATGAATGAATGAATGAGTGACTGCGTGAAAGAATTATTGATTGATTGATTGAATGAATGAATAAATAAACAAATAAATAAAAAATAGCCAGGAAGAAATTGGTTCTCAAACAGAATGGTATATGACTATAACAGACTGAGTAATTAAACTGTTAGTGGCGAATAAATAGTAAGCTTTTAAAGGATCAGATTAATCCTTTTCTTTATTATTATCTTTGAGTAGCTTTATACATGCATTCAATTCAATGGCTGTGAAGGACAAAAGTAATAAACGGCTATAAAAGAAACAAAAATAACTAGTGGCCTCGAAGGAAGACAGTAAAAAGTATACAAAAAGAAAGAAATTAGCTAATGACCATGAAGGAAAAAAATAGCTAGCGAACAGGAAAGGGAAAAAAAAAAACAATGAACTTGGGAAGAAAATAAAGGGTAGCTAAAAGAAAGAAATTAGCGAGTGACCACCAAGAGGAAAAAAAAAAAAAAAACGAAAACTAGTGAACAGGAAAGGAAAGAATAATGAACTTGTGATCACGTAAAAGAAAAAAAAAAAGACGAATAATAATCAACTCTCTCACTGCTATTTGATCCACCGCTCGTTTATCACAAACTACTAAGGGGCAGTTTTTTTTTTTTTTTTCCTCTCTATAGCTATATCTAAACATTGTACTTGCAAGAAATTGGAAAATCTGTTCTTATTTTTTTTTTCTATACTGTAGTTCCCGTAAAAAAAAAAAAAAAATTGTACGGTATTTTTCAATGCTGTGATTTGTTTCATGTCGCACTGGAAGAATTAATAAATATCCAAGAATGAGAAAAAACAGCAGCAGCAGCAACAACAACAACAAGAACAAGAACAACAACAACAACAACAACAACAACAACAACAAAAACAAAACAAAAAAAAAAACGTAAGTGACAACGGACGAGAAAAAAATAACAATTAGCTAAAAATTACAGCAAAAATTACAAATGACTACAGATAAAAAAAAAAGACAAAAAAACAAGACAAAACATGAAATAACACACAGGTAGATACAGAAGACATAGACGCAATCACGAAGACCTAGAGGCCGCACTACCTTTCCCTCCCTCCGCGCCACACCTGCAGCCGTGGGAGGTGTGTGTGTACAGGTATGTAAATTGTCTGTTTGCCCAGGTGGATATATAGTGTTATACTCTGTAGCTGGTGAGTTTTTGTATATGTGCTGCGTAACTTTTCCCCGGCAGCGTAAAATAGTATTGGGTCAGAGGGCCAGTCGCTGCTCCCCCCGCTGAAATATACGAAAATGGAGAGGACAAGAAGAAAGAGAAAGAGGAAAACCGGCAGGGAAAAAAGAAATTGAATAAAGTGAA
>NC_087185.1:6585000-6595000 GCF_035594125.1 Scylla paramamosain
GGCCGCGTGGCTTGTGCTCAGGTCATGTTGCATGTTGGTAAGGCTCCGAGGCTGAGGATGAGTGTGTTGAGTGTGTTTGTGTGTGTGTGTGTGTGTGTGTGTGTGTGTGTGTGTGTGTGTGTGTGTGTGTGTGTGTGTGTGTGTGGTGTGCCGGGTGTGTCGCTGTCTGCTGAACAATGCTACAGACAAGTGGGAGGTGCTTAGTGAACACACACACACACACACAACACACACACACACACCCACACACACACACACACACACACACACACACACACACACACACACACACTAACGAAAAAGAAATGTTCGTTCGCGGTCACTTCCAAATTTCCTGACGGACAAAATTTACCTAAACCGCTTCCATCAGGTTACCGCGAAATATCTAAATGAATTTACGTTTACACTGATAAACGTAAAACAACTTCGTAACAAAATCCACTAAAGAACATTTTTTACCATAACGACCGCCGCAGCGATAATGCATTATTCACCACCAACAGGCAGACGGCGAAAGAACGAAGATAAATAAAAAAGGAAACACAGGATTGTTCCAACAATTTTCCACTCCCCGAACATGCCTACATGGCAAAGAATTGAATTGTATTTTAGATCACATCAGAACGTAAAGAGAGGAAGCTGTGGGGGGACGGGGACGGGGCCAGCCTGAACTCTCCAGCCCACCCCGCCCTCAAGCCCACCCGCCCGGAGCACCAGCAGCATCACCAGCCCTAACCCCACACACACAAGGACGGAGGGCGGTACTCGAAAATATACTCTAAACCCCATTTTGCGTTGTGCGCGTCGCGGCTACTGGTGCTGTGCTATGTTGTGCTGTGTAGTGCGGGCGGGAGGGGCAAGGAATCCATTCGTTAGGAAAAGTCAACACAAGGCTGCTCTCGTGTTTCCATTTTTTTCTTACACACAAACACACGCACGCATCATAAATATACTGTATATTCCTTGCATCTCTCTCTCTCTCTCTCTCTCATCCTCTCTCTCTCTCTCTCTCTCTCTCTCTCTCTCTCTCTCTCTCTCTATCTCTCTCTCTCTCTCTCTCTCTTGGTTCTTTCCTTTCCCTGCCAGTCTCCCTCCCTCCACCACCTCTGCCAGCCTCGCCCCACGCTTGGCCAGACCAGACCGTCGCCTGGTTGGGGGAGGCGCTGACTCGACCGTTTTCCTATCCTAGTGCGCTTAACAAGGCAGGATGCAAATTAGGCTAATCTTCTTGAACGACGAGTGAAGGTGGAGACAGTCGCTCAGTCAATGCTCCCTTTCTGCTTGTCTTTTACGAAGCTAACGGTGTGTTCCGCCCTCTCCCGGTGCTTAGCGGGGCCCTGAGCGGCGGGAGCAGAGGTCTTCATCATCCCCGGAGCCGTGAGGATGCTAGCCCCCGCCTCCTTCCTTCTCCCCGTTACCCTAAACACATGCTCGCGTGGTGCTGTGGGGCGAAAGTTGGCGTCCTCTGTCTTGTATCTCCGCTGTATTTCACGTGTGCCTGAACTGTGATTAATGGCTCTTGTTTCTGTTTGTTTTAGGGAGTCTGAGTGATACTTATGCGCGGTTGCCTGATAAACACAGCCTCACGTGTTGTGGTGGAGTTGTGACCCTATCTAGCATCTATGCCTTGTACTTCACGTGTGGGCTGGGTTGTGATTAATGGTTATTACTTCTGTGGTAAAGGAGTCTATGTGATACTTAAGATCCTCGCTTGTCTAACTAACGGCTATTATTTATAGATGGTTTTAATTTTCTATTCACTAATTATTTACGGTTCAAATGAGCTTTTCCGGTCTTTTCTTCCCCCTGAATTGTCCTCTCTAGGCGGTGTCCATTCTCCACCTTTCACTCCCGAGTCCCGACCTACACTCCACACCACTCCACACACTGCTGCTCCACTCCACTTGCACTCACCCTTCCACTCCAGCCCTCCGCACCTAGACCCACACTCCACCTCACTCCCTCTCACACTCCTCACTCTGGCCGCTCTTTGCATCTCGAGAGGAGTTCAGAAGACTCTCGCGTCCGTCATTGCTGTCCGTCTCTCCTCTCTCCTTTCGGGACTTATCAACAGAGCCCTGCAGGAGGCGCGGCAGAGGAGAGCAGAAGACAAAGACCCTTAAGAGCTCCACTTGCGGGCTGTGGACTCGTAAAACAAAGAGACGTGGAAGGGAAGCGGCTCGTCCAGTTGCCGCCAGACTCACAAGTATGCATATGGGGGACTTTTCTGGCTTATTTTGAAACCCTCTCTCCTTTTCTTCTTTTGTATTAAGGTGTACTCGCAGCCCAGTAGCTTCAAGAGTACCCTTTGTTTATAAGAAGTCCTTAAGTGGAATTCAAGTAGGCTTCAGGTCCTTAAAAAGAGATGATATGGGTTTAAGTAGCATTCTAAGGGGAGCTATATGAAAGTAAGCATAAATATTGTAAGGGAAAATGTGCAGGTTATGCGCTCTCTCTCTCTCTCTCTCTCTCTCTCTCTCTCTCTCTCTCTCTCTCTCTCTCTCTCTCTCTCTCTCTCTCTCTCTCAGTAACATAACAATCTCGATATTTATGTTTCTATCATCTAGCTGCATTTTTCTCAATTTACAAATGGTTCACATCGTCCCTACCTGTTTACTTCACTTTACTCTTTTTTGCTTCACTTTTTTTTTTTTTTTTTTGCAAGCACTGGAAACTTTAAATACAACTGCACACATAACTTACATTGCAGCGGACTCATGCACACACACACACACACACACACACACACACACACACACACACACACACACACACACACACACACAACTGTATTTTGTCCACCCCAGACACACACACACACACACACAACACACTCACACACACACACACACACACACACAAACAAAGCAATACCGTAATGGTAAGCTGGAGGGGCCCAGCACACTACAGCCACTGGGGAGAGGCGAAGGCTGGGAGGAGGGAGGGACGGGAGGGAAGGAATAGAAGGGGAGGGAAAAGGAGGGGGGCGGACGCGGCGCAGCTTTTTAGTGGATTGGCTGGGTGATGGAGGGGGGGCAGGTGCGTCGCCGAGTGCCGGGCTCGAGTAGATAGGTCACCTGCACGGTAGATATGTAGATGTGCTCACCTAGATTACTGCCGGAGAAGTTCTTACTGTTGGTGCGGGAAGGAGACTAGCCGACCATGCACTCTTCTCTAGTGTGTGTGTGTGTGTGTGGTGTGTGTGTTGTTCTTCCCACTTTCTCTGTCAAGCGTCACAGTCTAATCTTCTTCATTTCGTTTAATTTTTAAACAACACCACGCAGGACTAACTCATCTCTCTAACAGTGCACAAATCAAACATGTATGACGAAAACAAAGCGAGAAAACAGACCGTCAGGAACATTTACTAGACGCATTTCATCAACAGTTGTTAAGAAAAAGTAAACAATCTTCTAATCTTCCTCGCATAGCACTTGAGGACTAAAATGCCACGTAATACCACCAAGTTTTCATGTCTACGGATAAGATGAGGTGCACTTGAACACCTGAAGATGCTGCCTCGGCTTCCTCAGATAAGACAAGCGGCAGGTGAAGAGTCCTTATCTCACCTGAGGAGCTTATCATCCCACCTGCCTTCTCCCACCGATGTGACATGATAACGTTTACCTGCTAACGAGCCTGAGGTGCACTTGATGATTAGCTCACCTGGACGGTACAGGTAAACACGTGGATTTTATAATGTTACTGATATGAATGTCTTTGAAAACTACAGCAATGCCCTATCTTAAATCCCCGACTCTTTTCAATTAAGATTCTTATTTAGGATTTGCAGATGAGGGATTCTAAGTACGTGACAAAAATAAGTTAGTGTTGTTAATGTTTTGACTCTTTAGTTGTTGAGAATCATAGCTTCATGAGGAAAAGATGAACAGAGAAACATAAGTGGAGGTTGATCAAGAATTCTCCAATAAAGATAAAAAAAAAAAAAGACAGGTACGTACTTGAGTCAGTCTCGAGCTGAGAGAGATAAAGAAGCTGTCTCCTTAATAGCAAGCTGATTGTGAAATGCTTATTACTCGTGATCGATGATGTGACAGCGAATAATGAATAACAAACACAAACAGAGACGCACAACTACTTCCACAATCATTACAGACGCAAAGGTCTTGAATACGTTTAAAAACTTTAATTCATTCGCCCCGCGGCCAGTTCGGCGTGGGGACTGGGAGGGTCTTAGTCCTGTTCACTAATCCAGGGTCTCCTCCCCCCTGCCTTGGCTGACCTGGAGAGACCTAGCGGGAGGAAAGGCCAGGAAGGGAAGGCTTCCAGAGGCGCGCCACTCAGGCCCTGTGTGGACCAACTTAATTACTGGTTATTCAGGGTCGTTCCTCCTGAATGGAGTTCATCAAGTTCCTTTTAGGATAAAAGCCGGTAATCACTGTGACTTTTGCCTTCATCAATTTTTGGACAACTTTATCTGCTTCCTGCACACCACCGCCCCGCCGCTGCACCTGCTGCCCCCGCGCCGCGCTTCTTCCAGCCGCGTGATTTACCTGAACGATCCTGACAGGCGATACTTAAATTAATTAACGTTAAATCAAGCTTCAGTACCGGGATGGCACACGAGGCTTGCAGCTGCATCAGTTACCGGTGACAACAGCTTAAAAAGGCTAATTAGCTTCTCACTGGTATTTCTAGCTACTGTTGTCAGTGAGACGAGAATAAAGTGAAAATCCTGCGTTCCCGTGTAAATTAAAAAGATGAATTATTTATGAGGCTCTCAAAGTTACCTGTGTGTCCTCAGCGTCTCCAGTCACCCCGTGTAATAGTAAGGCGCGCCAGGCCGGGCCCGTGCCGCCCCCTCCGCCCCTACCGCCCTTCACGCGGATGGACTCAGCGCTCAGCCCACGTCCCCAGCGCGCCTCCCGCTAGTTCTTAATGACTCTTAGACGCTCCTTGCCACTTACTGAAATCCCAATGAATTTAAGATCACTTGTGACGACTTAGGACGGCAAGCCCCAGGCGGCGCGGCGCAGGTGACGCCTCGCCATGACGGGTGAGCCGCACCACGCTGCCGCCTCACAGCTGTCAGGGATCAATTATGACCGAGGCCAAGATCAAGGAAGTTCTGGTGACGTCATAACTTAATCTGTGGCTCAAGACTGATGAATAATCAATACAGACGCTGCCTAACTCGATGGCAGACGGAGGGTGATGGCCATGACGCCTGAGGACACTGCCGGGGACATGGCGTCTGTGTCCCTCCGTCAGGAATGTGCTGAGGGCACCGAGGACACCCGTGGCAGGGACGGGGGAAAGGAAGCACACATGGCCTGCCCGCTGGACTGCTGGACCACTGGACGGGTGCTGAAGACCAAAATACCCTGGCGGTGATGGTGCAGGATAAGCAGGAGGGGCGGCGGGCAGCAGCAAAATAAGGGTTGGTGGGGTTAGCGTGAGGGTTGCTATTTAATTAAAGATCACGGAAATTTACAAGGTTCTCTAAAAGGAAAATTTAGTAAAGAAAATAATCCGCGCTCCTCCTCCGCCCGGCCTGGCCACACCCTGCGGACTCTATCTTCGTCAGCACTTTAATAAAACACGCAAAGGGGAATTAATTAAAACCTATTCTCTATCTCGCTCCTCTCCCGCCCATTTAAGGTACGTTTAAATTCGTCAACTAATTACTGCTGAGGAAAATTAAGGAGGAACGATCTCATTATTCCCATTATGACCGCTCAGGAGGAGACTCGGAGAAAGAAATGTGTCTGTCATTCATTCATTCACTCACTCATATACTTAATCAAACCTCTCTCACTCACTAACCTACCATTCTAACGCCTCTCACTCACTCATCACACACACAGTTCAACATCTTTTCATTCACCCACTTAATAACACACTCTCTCTCTCTCTCTCTCTCTCTCTCTCTCTCCTCTCTCTCTCTCTCTCTCCCTCTCTCTCTCTCTCTCTCTCTCTCTCTCTCTCTCCTACCGCTACAAAATGTCACACTTTTACGCCATTCCCAAACGTTATCTTTCACTTTAACACACTCATCACCACCACACTTACTCTCTCTCACTTCCTCTCCAGCACCTCATTCCTCACCTAACTCATGAAAAAAATAACGAATAAATACACGTTTCCAGACCTTAAATCAAATAAAACCACAAGGATATTACATGAACAAAACACTAAAAAAAAATAAAATAAATAAATAAATACAAACTTCGAAATTAAACAGCGACTCACTCTCTTTTTTGCATTCAGGGGGACAAAAGATAAGTCGGACGCCAGTAAAGTCAGTAAGAGTCAGTAAGAGTCAGTCAAGATCATATACTCCTCTTTTCAGTGTATATCTTCTTTTACAGAGGCAACTGGCGGGTTCCTGGACGCGGCTGTCAAGATGTAAGATGAAAGAGGGTCGTACAAAGGCATCTACGACCTCGCTATTTGTTGATTCTGCCTCTAGCTAAAGTACATCAGGTCATTAATGTGAATAGCCGGCACTAGTGGGTCTCTCTCTCTCTCTCTCTCTCTCTCTCTCTCTCTCTCTCTCTCTCTCTCTCTCTCTCTCTCTCTCTCTCTCTCTCTCTCTTGAATGGGATTTTAGGGTATGCTTATTCCTCTCTCTCTCTCTCTCTCTCTCTCTCTCTCTCTCTCTCTCTCTCTCTCTCTCTCTCTCTGAACGTATGTATGTATGTATCATGAATTACGACTTGTTTGGTTTTGTATTGTGTTCGGACTATTATGCTCTGAGTGGGTCTTCGTGTTTCAGCGTGATAAGTGTGATAGTTTGTGTGTATAAAAGAATAACAGCAACTCATAACAAAAACCCACTAGTACCTGTATTTGTTGTGTGTTATTTGGTTATTGATGAGGTGTTGAGTGTAGCGCAGTGGTCGCTTTGGTACAGGAGAAAAATGTGTATTTGTTGTATGCACTGTATGTGTGTATGTTTGTATGTGTGTATGCTTCTTATGTAAAATGGGTTAATTTAGGATCCACTACGTTAGGTTTGTTTTGGTTTCCTTTGTTTTGCTTTGGTTTGGGTCGATTCGGTTATGTTAAGTTAGGTTAGGTTAGTTTTGGTTAGATTATGTTAACTTACGTTAGGTTTAGTTAAGTTGTATTGTCTTATTTTTGTTTTTTTGGGTACGTTTAGTTAGGTTAAGGTAGGTTTGATAATGTTAGGTTAGGTTTAGTTACGTTAGGGTAGGTTTGGTTAGGTTTGGTTAGGTTAGGTTAGGTTAGGTTAGGTTAGGTTAGGTTAGGTTTGGTTTGATTTGGTTTGGTTAGGTTACGTCAGATTAGGTTCCATTAAGTTAGATTAAGTTAGGTTAGGTTAGGTTAAGTGTTTTCATGATCCCTGTAAATATTATATGATGGTTTGAAGCTCGTACGTCTATGTTTATATGTCACACACACACACACACACACACACACACACACACACACACACACACACACACACACATATATACACACAAACACACACACATACACACTCACCTCAGAGCACTCCATCACACTAAGCCAGCAATTAATATAAATGATTTCTTACTATTTTCCATGAAGAGAACATTACACAAACAACACAACACAACACAACACACACACACACACACACACACACACACACACACACACACACACAACAAAACACACCAAAGCACTTTGTAAATATGACGCTAAAGATATTCAAGCGACCCCTCTACCCGGCTTTTACAGCACCACCCTATGACACCCCTGCTCCCCTCCCTTCCCCTCGCCAAGTCCCCTCTCCCTCCCCGCCCCTCGTTCCTGTGTTAAGCTTTTAGCAAGGGACAAACAGGCCAGCCCCAAACCATAACTCTGGGATTATTTACTACCGTGTCTTCTCCACCGCTCCTGCATTTGTGGTTCCAGCAGAAAAGCAGAGATGCGCAAAAATACTCATACTCGTAACAGTGTAATGCAATAGTTAAAGTATTATTCACAGGGTCTCGTGGGGGAAAGGAAGAGAAACGGAGAGAGCGGGATGAGTAAGGCAGCACAAGACGCAAGGGAAGGGAAGGGAAGGGAAGGAAAGAAGGTTCAAAGGGGAAAAAAAGGGGGAAAAAAGATGCACGACTTAGGGGGAAAAATGGGAATGAGAAACGGTAAATGGAGGGAATTAAAAAGCAGACACAAGACGAGGAAAGAAAAAAAATAAGAAAGTAGTGTCTAATAAAGGAAGGGAGAGAAGAAATTTAAAAGGCTAAGGTTTTGTGTAATTTTAGCATGAAATCAAGAGAATATAATATGAGAGAGAGAGAGAGAGAGAGAGAGAGAGAGAGAGAGAGAGAGAGAGAGAGAGAGAGAGAGAGAGAGAGAGAGAGAGAGAGAGAGAGAGAGAGAGAGAGAGAGAGAGAGAGAGAGAGAGAGAGAGAGAGAGAGAGAGAGAGAGAGAGAGAGAGAGAGAAAGGGAAAAAAACTCTTAATGGTTATAATAAGGACTTGTGACCTTGAAGACCTCGCTGTGACCCTTTGACACCAATTCATGATAATGTTTGACGCATTTCAAAGCATAACAGAAAGGAGGAGGAGGAGGAGGAGGAGGAGGAGGAGGAGGAGGAGGAGGAGGAGGAGGAAGACAGCAGATGATGAAAGGAAAGAGGAAAATGAAGCAATTAAAGATAAGATAAAACAAGGCATGAAAGAGGAAGAAAAGAGGAAAAAAAGATAAAACGACAGATGAGGAAGTGAAAGAAGGAAATGGAAGAATGAAGGAAGAGATAAAAGCAGGAATGGAGACGTGGAATAATGGACGAGGAAATGAAATATTGGAGGAGGAAGGGATGAAAGAAGAGAGAAAACAGAAGAGAGACACAGTGGAGGAAGGACGAGTGAATGATGTAAACAGGAAACATCAAAGTGGCCATGACCTACACAGCTCTCTATACAGCTTCCATACATTAAGTGGTACTGCACGATCTGTGACCACTACACGCATTCCTGACACGCATGTTCTCTCTTCCTCACGCATCCACAAAGTAAATAAGTAATCCATCAGTTCTGAATGTTACCAATACGATTTTTCTGACTCCATTACCAAAATGAAAACCTGATACTGCAAAAATATTAGTTCCATGAAATTAATACTGCAATTGCCTGGAAGGTATGACGTGTTCTTGGTTCTACTTTCCAGGAAGATGTAATGCTAGGAGAATAAACTGAATGATGCGCACCAGGAAAAGCTACAGACTAGTGTGTTTTTTGCTTGTATGTTTGAATGATGAGATACTTGTCGATACATTTACTACACTTGTAATTGGGAAACTGTGACGCATTCTCAGCGTTATTTTCCACGAAGGTGTAATGGCGGGAGGGACAAATTGAACGAGATATGTCACGGAGAGCTGGAAATTTATGCATCTTTTGTATACATTTCATTAACCTTTACTCGCTGTACACTTACACATTCAAACATCCCATACACTCGATCTACACTTTCAGGACAGTATATCATTGTCTTGCTACACCTGCCAAAACACCTGCTGAAGGAAGGCACAGCACACACCTACCCACCCCGCCCAACACACACACACACATACACACACATACACACAACATACACACACACTCACACACACACACACACACCTGCACTCTACAGTAACTAACGGCCTGCATTTGGCTCTCACTTTTTTCCCTTTTGTGCAGCCGGTACGAGTAGCAGCAACGGCGGCGGTGCTTTTTTACTCTTCTATTTATTCCCTCCCTTGTTTATTCAGCTTTCCGCTTGCCTCCATCTGCGTAAGAGCCACGTAGCACAGACACGTCGACAAGCACTAGACCTCCACCATATCCACCTCAGCCTCGTCCTCACCAACAGACGTGTACACAACGCATTTCAATTCAGTCCTACCCCACGTCACTGCTGGTTAGGGGCTGCGCGTGGCGGGGCGAGAAAGATGAGGGAGTGACGGAATGACTGAGAAAGAATGAGAATTAGGGAGTGAGGATTGGAGATTTTCTAGACAGTGGGGGAATGGGGAATGGTTCTGAGGAGTGGAGA
>NC_087185.1:6600000-6602500 GCF_035594125.1 Scylla paramamosain
AAGCATAAACATTAAATGAAGGATGAGTCTATTTGTGTGCTGGGATATCTTTGCCACGAGGATCCTATACATTTAAATTATAGCAATGCATAATGCTCCTCAAAGATAATAATGAGGAAAAGAATAAATTTATCGTTACTATACTCTGCTCTTTAAGGATAAAACTTCAATAAGGAATGAATATATTTGTGTGCTGGAGTATTTATGTCACGAAGAACTAATACTTTTGGAATCATGAGAGTGTATAATGCTCCTGAAAAGATAATAGTGAGGAAAATGATAAGTTTATCAAGACTATATACTGCTCTTCAAGGAAACACATTAAATAAAGGATGGGTCTATTTGTGTGCCGGGACATTTTTGTTACTTTAGATTTATGACACACTAATACTCCTTAAAGATAATAAGGAAAAGGACGCATTTATTATGACTACCCACTGCTCTTCAAGGATAGGAATTAAATAAAGGATGAACCTATCTGCGTGCCGGGCTATTTTTGTCACGAGGAACCTATACACTTCCAACTTACGACAATGTATAATGCTCCTCAAAAGAAATAATGAGGAAAAGTATAAATTTACCTGTGCATTGGAGTGAATTATTCCACAAGCGTTTCATTACTTTTGACACGCGTGGGGACACTGCCAAACCTGCCGGCAAAACATATCCCAAGGCCCGGATTTATGGAGTCTCTAAAACTACTCGCGCGCATGAAAGACCAGTGAAATATAAGGAAAATGTGACGCCAAAGGGGAGAGACGCAGGAAAATAAACCCATGACATGACTGGTTACCTGAGATATTAGCAGATTTACGACGCCTTAACATCATACCTGGGGAACCTTACCGGCAATCAAGGTGAGAAGGATTCCTCCGTCGTGGCAAGACAATTTCACATCACATTAACAGAACAAAAACTCCTCCCTCTCCCTCTCTCCCTCCACTCCCTCTCACCCCGTAAAGTTGACGGCGCCCAGACTCCGTTTTCTCCGCCCTCTTCCCACCTTCTGCGCCTTCCCTCGGAGATATGATTAATAACCACATTTAAGGCACCGAGTAATCAATTTTCTGCTTATCACTTACGACGCACATGGGTAAAAATAACATTAATTAGTATCTCTAACAGTAATTAGTCAAGGTAAGGTCAGTTTCTCCCACGACTCTTCACCTTTTGATTTATACTGCGGTGTCTGACTTTAAAATATTGCCTTCCCTCGAGTGTGTCCAATCCAGAGACATCAGGGTTATATATACGGGTAATAATGTGTGATAACTTAGTCCCGTGATGCGCCTCAGTACCCAAGGGAATCTGAAAATACTTGCTTTGATAAATTTCACTGACCGGGTATAGAGAAATAAGGAGTTTGAGAGAAAAGTAAGAGAATATATATGAATTCTTCCTTATGCTGAGAAAAGCTGGTATGGTTTTGGTTTAACCCTTTCACTATTACATGCAACAATTCACGGCAGTAAAAGCACGTGCAAAATCTTTACAAGAACTAAGAGGAAAGAAAATATTTTAATAAAGCACAATTTCTTTCGAGTTCTATCACGTACAATGGTTGAAGTTCACTGTAGAAAACAAAAAAAGCAAAAAAAAAAAAAAAAAATCTAAAGATGAGTCAGTTAAAGGGTTAAGAATGAATGTGTAATTTTTAAGAGACGAAAGAGCATGCGACCAGAAACAGGTGAGAGTATGCCCAGGTGAAAGCTGATCAGCCTCATGAGAATTTCACAGCATAGAGAATTAGTGTGTGTGTGTGTGTGTGTGTGTGTGTGTGTGTGTGTGTGTGTGTGTGTGTGTGTGTGTGTGTGTGTGTGTGTGTGTGTGGGAGAGAGGGTGGCTGGATGCAATTTATTATTACAAATTCCCAATGTGCAGAATTTGACGGACTCTGTAATTATATATCTATTTATATTCATTTCTATTTTTTTTTTTTTTTTAATGCGGGAAGGAAAATGTCCAAGCAAACAAAAATGAGGGAAAAGGGACGCTATTTTCTGAAAGAGGACCTATAAAAGTGTATATTATTATTATTATTATTATTATTATTATTATTATCATTATTATTATCATCATTATTATCATTACCATCATTACCAACACTATCATCATTATCATCACTACCCTTATCAAAAACCATAAATCTCTTCAAAACGGCCACAAACACGAGGGACAGACAGGCTAAAAGTTTTCGCCAACAATTTTACCCCCGCCACTGACATGTTTAGTACGCGACATGGAAATAATTTAACGATGATTAAATACCCGGGATGAAAAACGGGGTACAATACACTAAGATTACCGCTTGATTGGCCACGTCCGAGGGGGGGAAACAAGCGACAATAAATACGGGTTATGCTATGGCGCTAAGTCACAGGAGAGAACGCTGCAATCCGCCCTTCAGCCTCCCCATCTAACTCATTATTATCTCGAATTTATTCACTGAGTATAAAGCGAATTGAGACTCATTGGCCTCAAATTTTGTGGATTTATGAGA